>NC_143586.1:126672346-126774846 GCF_048544385.1 Mastigoproctus giganteus
CAGTAGTTAAAGGCAAAGGAATGGGTTATAATTTCAGGAAAGGAAATTAAGATGACTTAAGGTGCTACATGGCCTCTATTAACTGGGTAGATATCTCTCATAGAGCGAATATAATTGAATTATGGTATACCTTTAAAACATTAATCACAAAACCCTTGAATGCTTATATACCATTAAAAAAATACTCCACGAGGAAGATTCCAAGTTGGATGAATAAGGAAGTTGCTAGATTACTTGAGCAGAAAAACACAGCATGGAAAAGTTACAGAACAATAAAAAGTGCTAAAGCCTATAACAGCTACAAATTGATCTGTAATAGTGCCACAGAAAAGGTTAGGCTGACAAAGTCAGGTTAGGAGAAATCACCGCAAAGGGAGCAAAGAATTTTAACATTGACAAATGTAAAGTACTAAGCAGTAACCCCAGAGTAATGTATCAACTGTGTGGTACTACACTGACAGTGGTAGAGAGTGAAAAGTACCTAGGGATAATTGTACAGGCAGATATGAAGTTTTCTGAGCAGTGCAGATGGTCTGCAAGAGTAGCTCATAGTGTCTTGTCAATGATATACAGGAATTTTTCTAGCAGGGATAAGGAGGTGATTATCCCCTTATATAATTGTAATTATCCCCTTGTATATATATCCCCTTGAGTTATTGCTCAAAGCATCAAAGGCGGATATTGTTGGGATATCAGAGACATGGTGTCACACAGATATAAGGAGTGCAGAACTGTAATTTGGGGAGTACAACGTCTACAGAAAGGATAGACAGGATAGGAAGGGTGGAGGGGTTATGCTATTAGTTAAGAAACACATAAAATCCAAGGAAGTGAAGCCAGTCGACATCGCTGGACAGTGCAGTGTCGAATCAGTTTGGTGTGACATAAGCATTGGGAGATTAAAATTGAGAGTAGGAGTGTGCTGTAGGCCTAATGACTCTGATGAGTATAATAAGAAACTGTACAGGGAAATAGAGTGGGCCAGTAAATCAGAGAGTCTTATAATAGGGGATTTTAAATTCCCAGATATTGACTGGAATTTGTGGGTTGGTCACTCACACACTAGCAAGGCTTTTGTGGATATATTGGATGATTGTTTTCTACATTAGCATGTTCGAGAGGCAACTAGAGGGAGTAATACTCTTGATTTGATTATCAGTAGTGATTCTTCATGCATTAAGAATCTGCAGATAGAAGAACCACTAGGTGGCAGTGATCACAGAGTGCTGAAGTGGGATTTACTCAAAGAGGTAACTACCATCAGGGGTAAAGGGAAGGGTTATTGCTTTCTTAAAGGAGACTATGATGGTCTGAGACAGTATTTAAATTCTATACAGTGGGAACAACTGATGATGTTACCAATAGCAAATTCAAAATGGGAAGCATTCAAAGAACTTATCTTGGAATCTACTAGGCTTTACATACCAACTAAGAAATATTGTTCAAGGTTTAGGCCAAAATGGATGTCAGATGAACTAATGAGACATATGGCAGAGAAGAAAAATGCATGGGATACATATAAATTAATACGTGACACAGAAGCCTATGATAGATATAAGTTGATCTGTAACCAAGTTACAAAGGAAGTTAGGCAGGCAAAGGCAGATTACGAGAAATCTTTGGCAAGGGATGCAAAGAAAAACAGCAAAGAGTTCTTTACTTATGTAAACTCTAGAAGGAGGGGGATGAATTAGATTGGTCCACTTGATATCGATGGTTCAACTGTTGATGATCCTGCTCAAGTAGCTTACAAACTAAATGAGTATTTTGCATCTACATTCACACATGAGAAGTTATTCAGCGAGGGGAATGCCAGAGGTGTATTCAACTCTGGCAGTAAGCTAGATAATCTTGTAATAACTGAGAGTAAAGTGGAGCAGAAATTGTTGAAGATAAACACAAGGAAGGCACCTGGGGTGGATGGGATCTATCCAGTTATATTAATGGAGGCAGCAAAGGAAGTAAGCAAACCCTTAGCCATAATTATGAGAGCTTCCTTGGACTCAGGGGAGGTACCCATAGACTGGAGATATGCAAATGTGATCCCAATTCACAAAGGAGGATCAAAGGCTTTTGTTAAGGGGAAGTCTTGTCTGACCAGTTTGATTGGACACTATGATGTGGTCACAAAGCAACTGGATACAGGGAATAACTTTGATATTATATATTTGGATCTTAGAAACGCTTTTGATACTGTTGCACATGGAAGACTGCTGCACAAATTGGAGCAGTGCGGCATTGGAGGCAAATTGCTGCTATAGATAAAAGGATGGTTGAGTGGGAGAAGATAGAGTGGTAATCAATGGAAACTGCTCTTTGTGGACTAATGTTATTAGTGGAGTCCCTCAGGGTTTAGTGTTGGGTCCCTGGTTGTTTTCTGTATTTATAAATGATATTGATGATGGTATATCAGGCATAATGTCCAAGTTTGCAGATGATACGCAGGTTGGCAGGGTTGTTAATGACACTAATGACAGTATGCTGCTGTCACAGGATCTAGAAAAGTTGAGCAGATGGGCTGAGAGGTGGCAAATGAAGTTTAACATTGACAAATGTAAAATACTGCATATGGGAAGTAGTAACCCCAGAGTAACATATCAACTCTGTGATACTACACTGACAGTGATAGATAATGAAATGGACCTGGGGGTAATTGTGTAGGCAGATATGCAGTTTTCTGACCAGTGCAGACCGTCTGCAAGAGTAGCTCATGGTGTCTTGTCAATGATAAACAGGAATTTTTCTAGCAGGGATAAGGAGGTGATTATCCCCTTGTATAAGGCGATGGTCAGGCCACACCTTGATTACTGTATACAGGTCTGGAGGCCTCGTTTTAGGAAGGATGTAGAGCTACTGGAACGAGTACAGAGAAGGGCAACAAGATTAGTGAATGGAACAAAGGGTTGCTCTTACGAAGAAAGGCTTAAGTTTTGCAGATTAGTGTTTGGAGACTAGGCACCTGCAAGGTGATCTGATTGAGGTGTATAAAGCCTTGAATGGTTTGAGCATGCTCAATGCTGGTGGCATTCTTCCTCTTGGTCAGAATAAACACCTGAGAGGGCAGAAATTCAAATTCAAGAATGACAGTTGTACGATAGATGTGCGGAAGTTTGCTCTTATCAGGTACACCTTGTGGCATCTCTCATATTGTGTGATTATCTTCACAACTGGATTGTCTTGTCTGCAATACCAGGGTGCCTGCTCACCCACCGATGAAGGGCCAATAAGCCTTGAAACAGTGTCGTCTGGGTGGTGGTGCCCACCGAGAACAAGTAACAATAGTCTTCTCTTTTGGTGAAGCGTTACTTATTCGAGGCAGTGCAATACCTGGCAACTCGTGAAGGAGGAGCACAATACGAGATACAGATAAAATGATGCCCCTTCAAACTAGAAACATAGTTTTTTTTTCGTTTAAGAGTTTCCTATGGTGTATTTACACCAATATTACATAGTTACAGTTTATTTCCTGTTTGAGCAGTGCAACTTTTCTGTAGCATCACAGAAAGCATATTCTTTAACATAAAATGAACCTAAAAAGCCAAGCAGACTCAAAGATGATTCTGATTTAATTTTTTTTTTTTTTTTTTTTCTTGGAATTATAACGATATATTTGAAGAATATATGAAGTAGATATACTTACACTACTATGCATAACAAAAGATTCATTTTATGTAAAATAACCAGCTTATGCATTATAAAATTTAAAAAATTAATAATGTTTATTTTTATAATTATTGGCATAAATTCAACGTGAATTCGAATTGCATAAAATGTTTACTTATTTACTCGAGACCCACAGGAATCTTTTTCTTTTTTTTTTTACCAATATTACAGTGATAAACGTAAGTGAGCGTGTATTTGCATCTGAAGTAATGTTTGTTATGGCAGTTTTCAGTGTCACCACTTAGCTCTGTGGAGGAGAGGGAGGTGTACTTATATACTTCACCTGCCATTTAGGTTCCTCCGTAGCCAGGTGGGCAGGAGCAGCAGTGCATAGCACAAGCTTCTTGATTAGACCAGGGTTCGAGCTAGTGACCACCAAATACGGAGGATGCGGAAAGGTCAGGGAATAATCACTGGAGCCTTAGTTGCTAATGCTCTTAAAAACCAAATAACAAACAAACCTGCCATTTATACACTTTCTCAAGTCAAATAGGCCATTTCCAGCAGATGCTTTAAAGCTCATATTACTTAGGAATGATGTGACCATGTCATTAGCTTGCAGGTGCATGGGATCTTTGGTTCACTCTTTATAATTTTAATCTTTATAATTTATTCTTACTCAGTTTTTGTTAACATTTTCATCTGACTTCTATTTTATATGTATCTATTTATAGTTATACCATATTTTGTGTGTGTGAATAAATGGTATTATTTTTATTAGTGGATAATGGATGCGCTAATTTGCAATGGGGCTGGTATTTTTTTGGGTATGAAGACCTTGCAGTATCTCTCAATGAAGCCATATCACTGGAGAGGTCTGTGGAATATACCCACCTACAGAGGCAAGTTGAAGAGAATTGCAGCTCAGTTTGGACCACACAGTTGGATAGAATTTGACTGGAAACCAACATCATCCCTAACAAGGTGGTTTGCAGTACTTGGAATTATTTTTATTGTAAGTGTTACAGTATCCATTTTTAATGTAAATTTCTTTCAACTTTTTCTTGAGAATTGTAATTTGGTTTATCAGTGTGATCCAGAATGAATAATCATACAGTAACCCTTGGTTTATGACAGGGTTCCGTTCCTGAAGGGACCGTTGCAAAAAAAAAAAAAAAAAACTGTAAAATGAGCCTAAGTCAGTAAGTTACATGGCCCTTCTCAAAATTGACATAAGTAATACAATATTATTATATTTAAAGCTCTGAAATGAATGAAAAAACAATACTTTTATGAATGTAAATCAATTAAATGTAATACAGTTTAAAATAACCAAACTAAATAGAATTAAATTTTAAAAAAATAAAATTTGTACTTTACTTTGATATGTTAGAAGCCCAGACTGAAAGTTTTTGTAAGTACCACTGTAAGGCCCCTGCAATGATCTTTTTTGACAGTGGTGTAATGCAGAGATTTTACTTCTCTGATGAAGTCCCTGGTTGAGGATCTTCTCTTTTTTTGAAAAAAGCATGCAGTGTTGACTTTTTCTCCTCCTCCTGTTGGCTTAGTTCTTTAGCCAAGTCTTCATTGGAAAACTGCTGTCTATGGTTATCCAACAGCTTTGTTATAATTTCAGCTGTAACCTCATCCAGTTCCACCTCTTGTGACAGTCTGCTAACTAACATCTTCAACAATGTTCTCCACTGGCTCTAATCCTGCGAAGTTGTGCATAAATTGTGGGAGAAGTTTGCACCATACTCCATTCAAACAGTTCACTGACACTTCTTCCCAAGCTGCATTGATGTTATCGAATGAGTGCAAATAATCCTTTAGCCAAGTTGATAGTTTTGTCTGACCTGTCCAAAACTCACCATTTCCATGAAGGTCTGGCAGAGGCTTTAAAGGTTGCTATTACCCCCTGGTCAATTTGTTACAAAACAAGTGGTGTTTGATGGCATGTAAACAACACTGACAACCAGAGATTTTCCAACTTCAGCAAGGTTTGTAGGATGGCAGGGGCATTGTCTAAGAGAAGAAGAGTCTTGGCTGGTAACTCATTCTCTTGAATGAGTTACCATTCTCTAATCCAAGAAGATTTCTTGGGTCACCTAAGCCCTCCTGTTCCATTTCCACTGGACTGGCAACATGGCTTTGTTTAGGCCCTTGGGAGCACATGGTGTCTGTGAATGGTACACCAACATTGGTTTTAATTTTAAAGTACCAAAGACATGTGCAACCAGCAGAAGCATTAGCCTGTCTTTTTCAGCCTTGAAACCTGGTGCAGGCTGTTCTTCATGGGCAGTGAAGATTTGTAATGGCAAATTTGTAATGGATGAGACCAATAAAGCTTGGTCTCATCAATGTTAAAAATGAGATCAGGAGGATAATTACCCTCCTGTACAATGGCTTTAAACTCTGTGGCAAATGCTGCATCTGCCTCATCATCTGCACTTTCCACTTAATTTCACACAGCGGCACTTCGAGATTTAAATTGCATAAACTATCCCTTGATAACTGAAAATGTTTCATTACCACCCTTTTTTATCTTAAGATCTTCAAAAATTGACTTTGCCTTATCAGTAATAATAGCTTGAGTCAACTGAAATTTTTTTTTTATTTAAGTCATCCACCCACAATTACAATAATTTCTCCATTTTTTCTAAAAGGTTACTTCTGCTATAACTCACTTTCATTAGCGCTTACTATCGTAGCATGTTGCATTTTTTTTTTTTTTTATTCGCATCTTTCATTATGGTGGTCACAGTCGATAGAGGCAATTTTCATTCCTACAAATAACTCCATCTTTTTTCCCAATGTGACTTTTAGTGACATTTGCTTCGCTGCACTTCTCTTACTAGACATAGTGGCTCTTATTTTATTAATTTAATCAACAGTTTTTAATTAAAATCACAAACTGACACTGTAAAATAGTGGCCCAACTATTATACACTAATCCTGTTTGTTCTTGAGTTGATAAATAATATCAGCCAATAAAAATTACCTGGGAAAATGATTCATTGACAGGTGCTTCTGGGGAAGTGGATGAATAGCGATGGTAAAGTTTCCTGTGGGTACATATTACCAACATTCCATGTTGCTGATTGCTGGCAGTTGCGACCTTCACAGGTCAGGCAATTGATCATTCACTCAACCTTACCTTGTTTGGCAGTTGTTGGTATTATGCACCCACAGGAAACTTGACCACCATTATTCATTCATTGCTCCAGAAGCACCTGTCAATGAATCACTTTCCCAGGTGATTTTTATTGGCTGATATTGTTTATCAACCCAAGAACGAACAGGATTACATGACAATAGCAAAAACTTCTACAATTCCTACTACTTGGTAGGAATTGTAGAAGTCACCATTCTACAAGGTGCCTATATGGAGGTTTACTGAAGTGCAGCAAACTGTTTTACAGTACCTATTACAATAAAACTTTAATCAAGCTTCATAATCAGTGAATAATTTATAAACTCCCTGTATATTTTTATTACTTTATTTATTTTTTTTTTTGGGAAGCAACACTAAACTAACTATTTCTGTTTGTTATTTCTGCAAGTGGCATTACTAAACAGAAATAGACTAAGGCGCATTTAGGGCTAGAGCCTCAAGCTGCGAACATATTTATTCACATATCTCATATTCACAATATGAGATATAACCTAAGTTATATCTCATATTCACAATATGAGATATAACCTAAAACGATGCCACCTTAAAAATTTTCTGTTTATTCAGAAATGGCTGTGTATTATGATGCTAAGCACTTTATATACATAGTCTAAACAGAAATAGTTACAGGAACAGCACTGATAGGTGCTTTCATGCAATTACCCTATGAAAATTAAAATTTCACTTCAGAAGCTACGCTAGTAAAACTGGCTTTTATAGTTAGGAAGGTAGAAAAGGTTTCAGTCCAGGTTTTGCAAGAAGAACTTTTTTGTGAGTTACCTGTCAGGTCCCTTGTGGCCACACCAGGGTTAAATGCAGTCTCATCCTTCACAGCATGATATAATGTGTATGATATTATTTTGGTCATATAAATGGTGTAAATATTAAGTGAAGAAATTTCATGCATGGCTTATAATTTGTGAAATATTCTTGGTTTTTGGGAATGGTTTGCAAAGAACTTTGCCATGAAGTCATAAAACTTTTTATTTATTCATTTATTTACTAGAGTCTTTTGACCGAGCTGAATACATTCTATTTGAAATTTGTTCTTTGGCTGGAGCCTCCTCATGTTCTTAACCTTTCTCGACTAGCACTCATAGTGCTGAGTGGAGCTGTAGCTATCAGAGAAGTGTTTCAGTATCTGGATGATCCGTGAGTATAATTTTTTGAGTTAGCAATTCATTTTCATATTTCAGTTTTTTAACCCAACTTGGCATCTAGTGAGTGAATTGGTATATTAACAAACAGCCATACCTAAAAAAAGATTTTAAAAAATTAAACATAACTTATGTTTTTAAATAACATTTTATGTAATTAAACTTGATCCCCTTGAGTTTTGTCTATGCAGCAGACCCTGACAATCAAGGATTTCATTACTTGCACACAGTTTTTTCAGTTTATATCTTGGTCATTCACTACGGATATAAATGTCAACCTCCCATTTCACCTTCTGCATTGAGAAGTTGCATGTTGTTTCAGTGAAACTCACAAAATCTTTGAAAGAGCTGTTGCTTTCATTTACACTATATCCCTTTTAATTATATATCAGATTATAAAGTGTTTAAGGGCAAAGGCCTCATGCAAGGAGGTAGAATGACTATCATGTAAGTTAGTGCAAATGCATCATTTTAACATACCAAAGTAGTTGAATCAATTAATTAATTACATTGGCATCGTTTTGGTTATATCTCATATTGTGAATGCCTTCACAGTGAGTTGCCATGGTATTGTATTACCTTGATAACACTTCACCAGTGCGAACTTCAGATGCAAAACTTTACCGTTCCAGTGACTAACAACATCAAATTCTTGGGATTAATCCTTGACAGGAAACTGAATTTCCTTGAGCACATTAAATCTGTGCGTATATCCTGCCTCAAAAAGCTGAACATACTAAGAGCTGTATCTGCCTTGTCTTGCGGAGCAGATCGTACATCTTTGTTGCTCTTTAGAGCATTGATCAGATCCCAATTGGATTATGGTGCTCCTCTTTATGATTCCGCCCATAAGAGTACACTGAGATGGCTGGATCCTATACAGCATAGCGCATTGCGGATTGCACTTGGTACTTTCAGGACATCTCCTACTCATAGTTTGTACATTAAAGCTGATGAGCTCCCCCCCTTCACCTCCGCAGAAAAACGCTGCTTCTAAAGTATGCAGCCCAAATACAAAATTGCGGTCATCATCCTGTTCAGCCATACCTCTTTAATCCACCACTTCAAAACCTCTATAGAAATAAACCCAGTAAAATAAGACCGGCAGGCTTACGCCTCATTGAGTTAATGTAGAGTTGGAATGTTCAAATTTTCAACAGGCAACATTTAATGAATTACTCCCAACCGCCATGGATTCCGCCTCCTCAGTTATATTTTGATACTTATCTTGACAAATGGGGAAAGAATCGTCTACCAACACTCAATATGAAACAACTCCATGCAAGCCATATTCAGAAATACGTTGATTTTTTGCCCATATATACTGATGGCTCCAAATCACATTCAGCCGTTGGAGCAGCGGCAGTATTTCCCTCTACTATCATCTCAGCTGCCCTTCCACCTAAGTACAGCAGCTTCTCCGCAGAACTTCATGCAATAAAATTAGCTTTAGAAAACCTGAATCTCAACCCATCTGTAAAATATGTTCTATACACAGACTCTCTCAGCTCAATAACTGCAATGCAAAACTCCTCCTACAAGGCTCATCCTGTGTTAAATCAAATCGGAAGACTCTTATTACAAATTGAAGAATGCCATCAATCAGTGACCTTTTGCTGGATCCCAGCACATTCAGGGATAAAGGGTAACGAACTTGCTGATGAAAATGCTAAAAATCCGTCAACCTTTGATTTAACCTCCATTCCGGTTCCAGCCTCTGACTACTGTCACATCATACAAACAGCAGGTTTCGCGAAGTGGAAAGAGCTATGGCACACCCAAACAAATAATAAACTCTACCAGTTGAAACACGATCCAAAGCATTGGCACTCTAGCGCCAAAACAGTGCGAAGAGAAGAAGTGGTTCTTGCACGGGCACGTATCGGACACACATATCTGACCCACCTCCATCTGCTCCAAGGCGAAGATCCTCCTCAATGTCCATACTGTTCAGAAAATTTAACAGTGAAACATATTCTGATTGGCTGCCTTCACTATCAACAGGACAGAACATCCGTGCTGTGTTCCCTGAGAAATCTACTAGAACCAATGACATTACAACATATTATTGGAGATGATGCAAACATCAACGAGTTTTTCTCTTATCTGAAAATAATTGGACTTTATGATAAATTCTAAAATATCTCTGTAAACGCAACCAAACTGTTATGCCTAAATTATGTTTTTAGCTATGCTTAAATTTTCTGTTTAGCATTTTCATGTGAATAGGCGCATTATAGCCACAGCAGCTTATGTGCCGATAAACCCCCATAACACACACACACACACACACACACACTTCACCAGTGGAGAAGACTATTGTTATTTATTCTCGGCAGATACCACCACCCACACAGCACCGTTTCAAAGCTTGTTGGCTTCTCTTCGGTGGGTGAGCAGGTACCCTGGTGTTGCAATAGTGACAACCCAGTTATGAAGTATAACTTCACAATATGAGAGATGCCTGATGGTGTATAGTGATATAGACTATAAAGTGTTTAAGGGCCTCATGCTACAAGGTAGAATGACTATCATTCATTCTATATTCTACCATGGCAACTCGTGAAGGCATTCACAATATGATATATAACCAAAACGATGCCAATGTAATTAATTAATTCAACTACTTTGGTAGATAGCTATGTTAAAATGATGCATTTACACTAACCTACATGATAGTCATTCTACCTCGTAGCATAAGGCCTTTGCCCTTAAACACTTTATAGTCTATATCACTACACACCATCAGGCATCTCTCATTTTGTGAAGTTATACTTCATTAGTAGAGGCATTTGATGCAAGAAAGCAAGCTTATGCAGCATCAGCCAAAAAAAAAAAAAAAAAAAACCCACTTCCACTTCACCCCTCTGTTCGTTCAAAATACCTGTCCAGCTTAGCCTTAAACTTATTTAGGCTATCAACCTCCACCACAAAGGATGGAAGTCTGTTCCACCAACCAACCACCCGCTGGCTAAAGGCAAATTTCCGCACGTCTATCCTACATCTGTCTTTCCTCAATTTCAATTTATGCCCTCTCAGGTGATTTTTCTGAGCTAGAGGAAGAATCCCATCAGCATTGAGCATGCTTAAACCATTCAAGGCTTTATACACCTCTATCAGATCACCTCGCTGGTGCCTAGTCTCCAGACACTAATTTGCAAAACTTAAGCCTTTCTTCGTAATAGCACCCCTTTGTTCCATTCACTAATCTTGTTGCCCTTCTCTGTACTCGTTCCAGCAGCTCTACATCCTTCTTGAAATGAGGCCTCCAGACCTGTATACAGTACTCTAGGTGTGGCCTGACCATTGCCTTATACAATGGAATAATCACCTCCTTATCCCTGCTGGAAAAATTCCTGTATATCATTGACAATACTCCATGAGCTACTCTTGCAGCCCATCTGCCCTGCTCAGAGAACTTCATATCTGCCTGCACAACCACCCCCAAGTCCCTTTCATTCTCTACCACTGTCAGTGTAGTACCACAGAGTTGATACGTTGCTCTGGGGTTGCTGTTTCCCATGTGTAGTACTTTACATTTGTCAATGTTAAACTTCATTTGCCACCTCTCAGCCCATCTGCTCAACCTTTCCAGATCCTGTTGCAGCAGCATAGTGTCAGTAGATGACAACCCTGCCAACCTTTGTATCGTCTGCAAACTTGGACATTAAGCTTGATATACCATCATCAATATCATTTATAAATACAGAAAACAATAATGGACCCAACACTGAGCCCTGAGGGACTCCACTAATAACATTAGTCCACGATGAGCAGTGTCCATTGATAACTGGGTTGTCACTATTGCAACACCAGGGTACCTGCCCGCCCACCGAAGAGAAGCCAACAAGCTTTGAAACGGTGCCGTCTGGGGGGCCCTGATGGCCACTGAGTTTCCTCGAATAGGTAACAACAATCTTCTCTACTGGGGAAGCGTTGCCTATTCAAGGAATATATGAGCTTTGAGTGTGAGTCGAAGGAGCAACTGTCCCTTTCTTCCTTCTACGGCATTTCCTTCCTCTACCTCTCCTACATCTTTATCACTTTTCTAAGTCTAATAGGGATAGTATGAGGATAACCGAGAACTTTATCCCATACCATATTTCAAAACAGTGCCGTCTGGGTGGTGGTATCTGCCGAGAATAAATAACGATAGTCTTCTCCACTGGTGAAGTGTTATTTATTTGAGGTAGTACAATACCATGGAAACTCGTGAAGGCACAACATAGCTATCTACCCTCTATGTTGCATTTGCACTAACCTACACGATATCAGATTATTTGAAGTGCAGTATATTTCAGTTAATATTATTGTAGAGACATCATCCCAGTCACTGATGAAGTGGTATATTGGAATTCTTTCACAGGTGAGTTTCCTTGGATCTGTATGGGCTCCCTGTAGTCAGTTTTACATAGGGGTGGGCTCTGTGTGTGGGGGTAGGGAGAGAGCTCCTTCTAGTTATTTCTTGAAATTCTGAAGTTTTTTTTTTTTTAAATTAAAACTTTGTATATAAATGTTTTTAAATATTAATTATTTTTATTTGATTTCCCAACATCAGAATAAAATTATTTCAAAAATGAAATTAGAATTCAAAAAAAATTTAATTAAAAATATAAACTGATTATTTTTGTTTATTTTATTATTGTTACTTTTTTTTTATTATTATTATTTATTATTATTTTTTTTTTAAGCACAAATATCCCCTACAGCTGTTGCTGCATCATTTGATTCAGTTTCGGCTTTTATAAGCTAAAATTGAAGAAAAAAATAGACAAAACTGGTTGCTAGCTGCAGTGAGTGGCCTCCTCAAATTTTCAAAGCTGTTTTTGTAGTGCTTTATATTAAAACTGTCTTCTATAAGCTTGAAACACAGATTAGCATTAGCAGAGGCATTAGCAGAAAGCAAGCTTATGCAGCATCAGCCAAAAAAAAAAAAAAAAAAACACCTTGCACTTCACCCCTCCTTCGTTCAAAATACCTTTCCAGCTGAGCCTTAAATTTATTTAGAATATCAACTTCCACAACAAGGGATGGAATCTGTTCCACCAACCAACTACCCGCTGGCTAAAGGCAAATTTCTGCACATTTATCCTTCCTCAATTTGAATTTATGTCCTCTCAAGTGATTATTCTGAGCAAGAGGAAGAATCCCATCAGCATTGAGCATGCTCAAACCATTCAAGGCTTTATACACCTCTATCAGATCACCTCGCCGGTGCCTAGTCTCCAGACACTGTAATTTGCAAAACTTAAGCCTTTCTTCGTACGAGCAACCCTTTGTTCCATTCACTAATCTTGTTGCCCTTCTCTGTACTTGTTCCAGCAGCTCTACATCCTTCTTGAAATGAGGCCTCCAGACCTGTATACAGTACTCTAGGTGTGGCCTGACCATTGCCTTATACAAGGGAATAATCACCTCCTTATCCCTGCTAGAAAAATTCCTGTATATCATTGACAAGACACCATGAGTTACTCTTGCAGCCCGTCTGAACTGCTCAGAGAACTTCATATCTGCCTGCACAATTACCCCCAGGTCCTTTTCATTCTCTACCACTGTCAGTGTAGTACCACAGAGTTGATACGTTGCTCTGGGGTTGCTGTTTCCCATATGTAGTACTTTACATTTGTCAATGTTAAACTTCATTTGCCACCTCTCAGCCCATCTGCTCAACCTTTCCAGATCCTGTTGCAGCAGCATAGTGTCAGTAGTGTCCTTAACAACCCTGCAAACCTTTGTATCGTCTGCAAACTTGGACATTAAGCTTGATATACCATCATCAATATTATTTATAAATACAGAAAACAATAATGGACTCAACACTGAACCCTGAGGGACTCCACTAATAACATTAGTCCACAATGAGCAGTGTCCATTGATTACCACTCTCTGTCTTCTCCCCTTCAACCACCCCTTTATCCATAGCATACCCATAGATAAGAGATGGAGGCATGTACTGTCAAATCTGAGAACAATTCCTCTAAAAGCATATTTGAAATATACTTGAAGTGAGCTTGTATTAATGTAGATCTAAGTATGTATTCACAGGAGTCCACATGTCAAACATAAATCTTTATTGCAACATATAACCTAACCTCCCAACTTCTTCAATTTAGATGAACTCTTTTTGATAATCTGGTTTTCTAATTAGTTTGTCTCTTCTGGTTTTCAGACAAGTTTTTGTTACTTTTACACAGATGGTTGGTTGAGAAGATGAAGGAAGAAACTTGTTAACATTAGACTTTAATTTCTATAGATTGTAACTTTCAGGAAAGGGTATGAAGGGAGATTTTTCCAGAAAACAGAAGCTAAAGGAATAAATGAGGAAGAAAAAAAGTTGGTACTATGAGTTTGAAGTCAGACAGTAAAAGGATATTGACTGGTTGCAGCATGTGTTTGGACTGGTTTGGAAGAGAGAGAGAGAGAGGGGGGGGGGAATTATACAGGACAGTTCAGAAGAACTGCACCTATGGAAGTATGTATAGTAAAGGCATGCAGCAGAAACAAATGTTTTGAGACAGAATGGAGAGACTTTATAAGAGATGGGTCACTTGCATTAATTAACTTCTTCAGAGACCAATGTTTTCCAACCAACTCTGTCTCTAGCCTTATGAACTGGTATATTTTATTCTTGAGATGATTAATGTGGTAGGTTCCCCTTGCTTTCCACATCATTGTGCTATATCTATAAGCTTGCCTAAGTCTTCAGCCAGTCTTGAGCCTTGTTGTTAATATTAACTGCCTCAGGTTGGTAATAGTGAGTGCTGCTGCCCACCTCTATGGTTTGTATCAGAGTTTTCCTTCTAGATATCCTCTTGGTCTGGCTCCTATCCACGAGGACCTTTCCAGCTTGGGTGTTCCTTCTGATAGCTAGGCTATCTGGCATAGCTGCCAGGGTTGTCAGAGCATGCAAGCTCCCTCACCACGACAAGGTAAAGATACCATCAAGGGAGATTAATTAACTGCTCTCTTTTTAAATTGAGTCTTAGAAGCCTGAGAGAGGTTATTGGGTACCGCCCTGTTTTCTCGACTTTTGGTCTGGCAGATGATTCCTTTTGCATCTCTGGAGAGCCAGAGGACTGGAACCATGTGATGCACTCCTCTCTATCTTTACCTCTGCAACCAACTTCTTCTGGCCCTCAATGCACTGACAATCCATCTAGGCTAGGATATTGGAATCAGAAGAAGCTTACAAAGCATTATCGACTTATGCCACCACGGTCTTCAACAGACTCTATGCAGCTATCACACACAACTGCCAACTGGCACACCTATGACTACTGCAGCTCATTCTGTCACATAGTTCCCCCACTGCCAGTCACAGCAGAAATTAAATAACTTGTCAGCCAAAATAACTTGTCACTAACCTCAGTAATGATTCTGTGCTCCACAGAATCATTACCACTGTTGCAATTACATCACCAGTCTCTACTATGTGGCCAGTTGAGGGCCATCTCTATCTTTGTCCTGCCCATCCACCATGACTTCATCTCTCCAGCAGTGCTTCAACGTGTTCCCTGCTGCTCCTAGAAGAGTTCACTGGGTGATATTCAACTTCTATTGACAAAGCTTCTATCAGAGAATCTTGCTGACGTCGACACTTCTCTCTGCAGGGGATAAACCACTTGTGCACCTAAGCATTTTCCTCGGGTGGGATTCCTGCCTTCACCTCTTCTCCTTGAAGTTCCTTTGCTGACAATGGCTCTCCACCTGCGTGGGATTAAATGCTTTTGGACTCTTCTGCTAGCCTGGGACACTCCCCAGACAGGATTTTAACCATCCTCGATGACTCCTCATCGAAGGGGTTCTGCTGACGCTAGTCAACTGACTGGTGTGGCATCACCTGGCCATTCGGCCTTTTGCTGGCTCAGGACTCTTCCTGGGCAGGATTCTTTCTGATTCTGTACTTTATTCTGGAAGACCTGCTGCTTCATCAGGTGGATACCCAAGCTACAAAGTTACCTCCTGCTCTGTAAAATATTCAACTCCACCTTTCTCCTCTCAATAATATGCTATCTTGATGATCTAATGCCTCCACTTATCTCTGACAGTTGCTTAGTTAAAACGACATTCTTCATCTGTTCACAGCTCTATGCACGCTGCAACTCACAATGCAGTTGTCCTTCAAGATGGTCTTCTTTCACACTTTAGCACTTTCTCTTCTTTTGTGCAAGTGGGAAGAGAGAGCCCATCAGGTGTTTCTTCTACCTTCCTTGCCCGGCTCCTCGTAACAGTAGTGGTGATTTCCATGGTGATTGGGCCTCCTAGTAACTAACAGGCCAGTCAAACAACATCCTACTCACACTGACTGGCTTTGCAACGTTGTGCATACATCACAGAGTACTCAATCTGGATTTGTGGGGAACCACAGGAACCGCATGACAAAAACAGTGTCCACTAAATAAGGTTAAGGAGGCCAAGGCTGCATATGAGAAAGCATTGGTTAAGAGAGCAAAGAATTAGGATAAGGAATTTTTTTGTGTATGCAAATACAATAAAGAAGAAAGAGAATCAAATTGGACCCTTGTGTACTGGAACTGATGTGGACGAATTGAATAAGTACTTTGCATTTGTCTTTACTGATGAAAGACTCTTCATACCGAGAAGAGGCTATACGAATGAGGCTCATCCATTTTGAGTGAATTCAAAATTACAGATGACTGTTTATTAGAATAACTTTCAAGCATAAAGTCAAGTAAGGCTCCCAGTATTGATAGCATATACCCAGTAATTTTGACGGAAGCTGCAGGGTGTGTATTTAATCATTGAGGTTAATTATGAAGGCATCTTTGGACTCAGGAGAGATTCCTTTGGATCGGAGAAGTGCCAATACATAAAGATGGTTCTAAGAGTGAAGTTGGTAACTACAGACCAGTCAGGCTGACTAAATTAGTAGGGAAAATCTTCAAAGCAATGATTAAGAGCCCAATCTAGGGACATTTAGATAAATATTCTGAATGACGCATTACAGTTTTGGTAAGGGAAAATCATCTTTAACTAACTTAGAAGGCTATTTTCACACAGTTACTCGTGAGCTGGTTGTAAGGAATATTTTGACATAGTTTATTCAGATTTTAGCAAAGATTTGACTCAGTCCCCCCATGAGAGGTTATTGTATAAGCTTTGAACATGTCGGGATTACTGGAAAGATTTTAAGATCAACTGCTGGATGGATGCAGGGCAGAAGGCAGAGGGTTGTGATTAATGGATATTCTTCAGATTGGTGTAGCATCAGGAGTGAGGTCCCCCCAAGGATCGGTTCTTGGACTACTGTAGTTTTTGATTTTCATAAACGATATTGAAGAAGGGTTAGAAGACATGATTTGAAGACAACATAAAGATTGGTAGAGTCATTAATGGTCAGTGCCAAGCAGCACTTTCAGGATGACTTCATAGACATCAAAAATGGTCAGAAAAGTGTTAGCTGTGTTTGAATGCAGAAAAATGCAAGGTTTTAAAACTGGGCAATAGCAAACCCCAAAATAAATTATTCGCTTGATGGGATTGAATTAAAAACAATAGAAAAAGAAAGGTATCTGGCAGTTACAATATGGGCAGATAAGAAGTTTAGAGAGCAGGCAAACAGGAAAGCCCGTAGTGTCCCATCGATGATTTATCGAACATTATCCTATAGAGATGGGGGAGGGATCATAATCCCATTGTATAATGCAAATGTAAGACCACATTTGGAATACTGTGTTCAAGTATGGAGACCTCATCTGAAAAAAGACTTTCTTGAAAGGGCCCAAGGATGGTGGACAACTCATGTTGAGTTGTCCATCCTTGGGCAAAAATAGCTTGCCATAAATATCTTCCCAAAGGATGAAATGCATAATTATTGGAAATATGAGAAATCATGCAAATGGCAATCATGACAACCTAGTATCACTAGGTTGTCATTATTGCCATACTCCTCTGTGTTATTAATCAACACCTAGTATTAATTGGTAACACAGAGGAGTGACACGTGTGGTGTGGACACCCCACTTCGACCTCTGCTTATGTCAGTTCACACCTTCAGCATACTAGGTGCTGTATTCAGGATTTGCACACGGGGGGGGGGGGGGATATACCCATGGTTGTACTAATGCCACCATCGTGAAGGTACAAATGGAGGATTTGTGTCGCAGAATCACCAGACTTTACTGCCAAAATTCAGTGTGTATGACTCAAGTGTTACCTGAATAATAGGTGGCATTTGAGTAATATAAGTTTTAACAGGTATGCAAACATCTGTTAAAACTTATTAAAACTGTTAAACTTTTTTTTTTCAATGGCGAATGCTGTGTAATTCCTTTGTCATTTTGCCAATAACTAATAATGTTTCTGTAATAAAGATGTAACTTTTAATACTTTAATTTCAATTTTTGTTTTGTATAAAAAAAATAAATCTGCAGCCATTGTCAATTCACTGCAGGATGGAGGCCTCCTCAACAAGTCATGTTAAGGGAATGGACCATAATCTGCCACGCTGGTCTATTGTCATTTGGCAGATTGACTGTATATGGCATTCAGGGGCTTGAATCCCGGTCTACTCAAAGAGCGCGTGTTGTTGCACTCCTGCTCCTGACCACTCAGCTGTGGAGGCCTCTGCCAGTTTTGTATACGCTGCATTAATAACTCAGCTATGGTTTAGTGCACCATCATTGTTACTGGTAGTCTGCTGTGTGTTGTACATTGTAAGTTGTGATTATTGTTAAAAGAATGTTACGGTAATATAAATATACAGGCATTTCATTTTTTAGCTGGGACTGCTATTTGGACAGTGCCAGAACATAGTTTAGTACTCTGTTTGCAAACAGTACTAAACTATGTTTAACCCCATCATGGATTATCCTGAGATATCTTGTTTTTAGTTTTAAAAGTTATTTGGAACTACATGAAATATCTCGGGATACAATAATCACAATAATGCATCCAAAATTACGATTGAAATGTATTTTCAAGGAAATTATCTGGCTAATTTTGCATTAGACAATTTTGACATTTTCTTAAGGCTGGCAGCAGACGACTAGCTTTCATTCTACTTATTGTACAGCAATGTCAGAACAGTAGCATGCATTCCTATGTGCCGCCAGTAAGCAAAATAAAATTTGCCATCCTAAATGCTGAAAGCATTAACCAATTAGAAAACAACATCAAAAAATATTTCGGCACCTGTGTGTCAGAATGTAGTTAGTTCACGATTATCGCTTGTGGCAGGAGGATACTGCTTGTGCATTCCACATGATTTTTTAAATTTATTAATATAATAATGAGTAGTGTAGAGTGTTTTTCTGTTCCTTTATTTTAGCTCAAGTGCAAATTTATTAAAAAAAATCTGTATAATTTGCATACTTTTTGGCATACACGAGATAACTCTGGATAGCCCAAATGGGTTAATTACTCTCATGTATTTTCTACTAAAAAATTTATAAAAAACACAAACTATACAATGAGTAATTTGCATGATGAATACTTTTAATCTGTGAAAAAAAGTCTATCCGTTATGGCGCATTTTCAGGAAGAAAAAAATATTCCAGGAAGGGGTTAAGGAAGATCTTAAAAACCTTCCAATTTTTGATTTCTAAAATTTTGCAGGTGTGTGTATACATCAGGCTGCTGTTGCAGCTGCCCACTGATGAGGTAACATTATAAAGCCCAATCAAAAGAGTTGGACTGACTGATTCAAGTCCCAACATAACACTATCTTCACTTAGCACTGGTGTTAGCTTGTGAACTATTATATTAACTCTGAGGAACCCTCCATATAGCACCATTTGTCAAAGACAAGTGTGTCTTTAATAATGTCTGATACAGCAGTTTTTAGAAACAAAAGGAAAATAAACTGTGATAGAGCATATTGCTCTCTCTGTCTAAGCATCTCAATTCTGGTCAAGTTTAAACTGCAAATTCCATTTTATTTTTGAGATTACTGAAAATTTGGAAAATTGTTTTCATATTACTTGCTATAGATGAAGCTCCATAGAATTTCAAAAAAAAAAGTGAACCAAAATGAGATATTTTGTTAGTAAAGTTTGTGAGTAAATTTTGAGTTTTAAAAAAAGTTATTTCAATTCACTGTCACAAAGAGTGGACTATATCAGTGTTTGGCACTGCATCATGAAACATCTGTAGTTATTCCTAACAAGAAAAGATTTTTACTCTATGCAGGGTAGCATGCTTCAATTTCCTTATACAGTCAGTCCTCGTATAGCACGATAGTTGTGTTCCTAGAAACCCTCATGCAATGCAAAATCGTGCAATATAAACAACAGGCCCTGTGGGAAAAATAGGGTTATGTGCCGACCACCCAAGATTGAACACACATTTGTAACCAAAACATTACCAAACACAATAAATAATCGTAATAAAATACTTACGTATTTTATTACGACTATTACGTAATAAAATATTGCTAATGCTTTTGCTTCTATCGTAAGCAAACTTGTTTTTTGTTTGGTTTTCTGTCCAAACAGATGACAGCCGTTCCATTTCTTCCAATTCTTTGTGTCTTAATCTAATGGATTTTAATTACACTTTGAGTTGTTCCTGCTATGAAAGTTGTTTTTATTTTCTCTGCATTCTTTGTAATTCTCGGCATTGCCTCATTTAGGTCTGTAGCATGTGCAATATCACATGGTCTTTCATTTCGCTCAAAGCGTTTCACAATTTTATATTTTTTTCTCTGTCGATAGAGGCAGACTGGCCATAAGCCTTACCGGGGAAATCCCAGTGGGCCGGAGGCCAGTGTGATTTTGGCCATAAACCATAGTGTGAGGCCACTATAAATTTTTCTGGGTAAGAATTTTTGACCCAGTCCACCTCTGTTTATCGATATTGCTTTTCTTTTTCTCTCTGAATCTGCAGTATCTTCACCAGGACGCTTCCTTTTCACACCTTTTAAGTATTTTACTCATTTTTAGGGAATAAAGCACAATTAAAAAACGAGCAGGCGGGCTTGATACACATAAACAAAGCTGCACGTGTGTAGCAACTGAATAAACAACACCGTAAAGGCAGAGATACACTATTAACACCTCACATTTTACTAAAGCACATTTCTAGGGGTTACTACCATAAAACAATAAAAACAATTTCCAGTTGCGTTTCTGCTGGTGGAATCTGTTATAAACTGGTAGTAAACTCGATCTAATTGCATTTGCGATTATACTGATAGCTGGAATTGTGTGGGTTTTTACGTTATTATGGTGAAATGTGTTTCCCCTTCAGTGATATAAAAAACATAAATACATTTTCAGAATCTTCTCTTCATTCCTATCGTGCTGCATTCGGTTGGGGTGATTCTGTCATTTCTTGTAAACACAAAGGCGAATCGTGCATAAGCAAATTCGGTTCGTGTTATATAAGATATCGTTCCCCTATTTATAAATCGTGTATGATCGAATTCGTGTAGTGTAAACATGTGTTATACAAGACCACCATTGCCTTGTACAATCACTTTCCTATTCCCTATCCTTTGAAAATTCCTGTATATTATTGATAAAACATCATGTGCTGTCTTGGCAGCCTGTCTGCACTGCTCAGAGAACTTCATATATGAATGCACAATTACTCTAAGGTTCTTTTCATTTTCCACTACCTTGAGTTGGTACTTTAATCTGGAATTACTGCTACCCATGTGTAGTACTTTGCATTTGTTAATGTTAAACCTCAACTGCCATTTCTCAGCTCAACTTCTTGTACAAAGAAAATAATGCACCCATTGAAATTGATTGATATTTGAAGGTTTCTCTTGATGTTTCTCCAAGATCGCCTTACAGAGCATGACAGAGCAATCCGGCTTGCCGAAACTCACCAGTCCGCAGTCGCAGAACATTTTTGGGCCACCAACCACAATTTCTATCCCAAACGTGACTTTGAAATAGTAGACCACTCACGACACTTTCGCCACCGCCTATGGCTAGAGTCACTTAACATATTAAACAATCCAAAGGTGATAACCGCCACAAAGGCATACGTCTACCCCATCCTGGAGACAACCATTTTAATGCTGGATAAACACTTGAGTCTACCCCATCCTGGAGACAACCATTTTAATGCTGGATAAACACTGGAGTAAAACAGCACACGTCCATGCAACAACAATAGAAAATGAATAACGTGCCTCACTCTCAGCTCATTGCACTTATCTGTTGTATTTAAATCAGTTGAAAAAGAGACTCGTTAGTCTTGAAAGCTACTGCTACTTATTATATATTTTATTATATTAAACTGGATTATCATTGTATGTATATATTTTTCTTAACCATGGACCCCAGTACACCAAGCCCATTGCTACTATTTATATTTGAACTAAAATTAAAAAAACGGTTAGAAATATTCATTCATAGCTGTGTTAATACTCCTTGGGTCTGAAAGCAAAGAACCAGCCCCATCTCTGACAATATAGATAAAACTAACTAGCACAATAGTTTTTAGCATATATTATGATAACCAAAGCAAAGTAATGCATTTCTTATGTTGAGGTTTGGTATTGTGGGCAAGATGCTGTTTACAGCCAAGTTTAAACTGTTTTGATTTTTTTTCTATTTCATCGAATAAACACCTGATCCTAATATAGCATTTTTCCCCATCTTCCTTAGGGAATGTAAAAAGTTTGGCAGACAATCTTGGTTAATTTTGGCTATAGTAATTACAGAATTTCTTGTGATTGCTAAATTTGACTGGCAAACCATTACAAAGCCACTTCCTGTTCACATCACTTATCTCTGGGTATTTGGAATTCTTGGACTTGCATGCTGGACACTTAAGAATTTTTTTCTTCGTGGAAGGGTTGACAGCAATTGGCTATGCAAAAATGAAAACAAGGACATAAACAATAGTGATATTACACAGAAAAAAAATCTTTCTACTGTTAGTGAAGAGAATAGGATCACAAAGTTGCGCCATCGACTACATCAGAAGACTGAAGAACTGTAGTTCTGCAGAAAGTAGGCAATGGGGTAAATTTAAAATATCTAACAATATTTTAGTTTGGAGAGATTATATTTTAAATAATGGGAAAATTATCCTTTTTATTTCTTAATTGAAGGATCAAGAATTAATCAAATCATTCTACTATTCCACACATAAAAGACTTAACAGAAGAACCTTGTTGGTATATTAATCCCCCCCCCAAGCAGTATAATGCAGTGGTCACTAAAAATTAATTCTACCAATGATTTGTCATAAATCAGAGAGCTAGCACATTTTATAAAATGAAAACTTAGGATATATCTTATTTGGAAATTAGAGGACATTGAAAAAAACTATATATTCCAGATTTATATATGATTGCAAATTACAATTACAATTTTTAAAAGGGTTACCAACAGTGATGGTGTTTAAAACAGATTACATTATATAGTTACTCATTATCACCTTTCCAAAAAAAAAAAATATGTAGAAGTCTACTTCTGCAATACATCAAGTTTAATTTGAATTTTTGGCATTCACTTTGTTGTCATATGAAATTTAGACATTAATACCTAAAAAAAGTATTCAAATACTATTAACTGTACCATCCTTTTAATTTTTTATTTTATTGTATTTGTCTGTGCACACTTTATAGTTTAAAAAAAAAATATGACCCTGGCAAAACTTTTTTAGATATTCCAAATTCTTAGCCATCAGTTTACTTTATAATTAAAAGCCTTGAATTACAATATTTAAAAATAGCATAATCACTCACAATGGTGGGAATCAAACTTACGCCCACAGGATTAATATAAAAAAATGTTAATATATAAAATGTTAATTTTGAATTTTTTTTTCCCAGTAGAAATGGTTAACGTATACACAAGTTAAGAGAAAAGTCTCTTTTACCCACTTCCCAACTTTGTTTTTTGATGGTGTTTCTTACCTAATACCAACAGAAAATGTGCTTTCCTACAAAAGATCTACTCTACTGTACAGTGCGTTTTACTCAAATAAAAGAAAAACATTTATACATGTTATAAAATAGTAGTTCACAATCTGTTGCAAAGTGGTCATCAGGAGAAAAATGTTTTATCTTATTACAAAATAAAATTAACACCTTTTGTTTAATAAGTGGTTCTCAATTATAACTGAACTTTCGGTTTTTACAAAAACTGGAATTCTGATCCAGAAATTTATGAACTGAATCAAGTGATATATAAATAGATGTAGGAGGAAGTATCACATCAAAAAAATAAGTTTTTTAAGAATTTTTTTTTTTTTTAAATTCTGATTTGATTTTTTGAAATAATTCATTCTAACATTGGGCAGCCAAGACAAAAAAAGAACAAATTTTAGTAACTTTAAAAGATTTTTATATACAGTTTTGATTTTTATGAGTTTTCACACCTTTTGAAAATTTTTGATATGAGCTAACTCCTCGGGGCCCAGTGCTGAAAGCTCTTGAAAAGATTAAACTAACCTGACTTTTTAACAAAACTTTTTATGGTATACAACACAAACTATCAAAAATTGTGTGGCAAACTATCAAAAATTGTATGGCAAACTACCTGACTGCTAATGCAACTTACCAAAAGAGGGGGGGGGGGGGCATTGAATTTAAAAGTTAAAAATCTTTATTACAAAATACAGATACAAGCATCCCCCACTTTGAACTTCTAATTGGGGCCGTAAGAACAGAGTGCTAAATGAATCTGCATCTTAAGTAAAGATTTATCCTCAGGTGTTAACCAGTTAAAATTATTTTAAGGCACCATTTCTCTATATAACAATATTGAATGCAGCAAACATTTAAATTTTAAATACATATATTATGCAATAAAACATAAATACAGAATATGTTTAAGAAAATGCAAGACAGCTTATTTTACAGAACCTTTTATGTATACTGTATTTATTAACAGCTTGTGATACAATTTTCAGATTGCTCAAAACCATTAACTGTGGTGAAAATCTAGTGTCCTCCCGAATCCAGTCTAGTTTCCACTGATAATTCTGTTAGCTTTTCACATTTGCATATTATCACTAGCCTCTTTGAGTGACTTTGACTGACTTCATCTCTTTGAGGGCATTTTATAAATGAGAAATTGAAACCACCCACACGGTAAACTAAAATTAATCATGCAGATGCAAAAGGCATATAAACATGCATAGCAGTTGACTGGAAACCAAAATTACACTGAAAACAGCATTGCCAAGTGGTGCTACTGTGTGGTGGGAGCTAAACAACTCCCTGTGCAAGCAAACTCTGTCAGAAATGACATTTCCTAAAGAGAAGTTTTATAAACAGCAGTTCAATAAACTTGGATTAATTAGAAACCCAAGTGAGCTCTTCCTTTCCCATAACGTAGACAGGGCAGGACGATTTATAAGTGTATAGAGTGGGCCCCCCACTTTACAATATTAATCAGTTTAAATTTTCTTTATATATAACTAAGCTACATCTCTCTAAATGGCAATTTTTATAATGGAAATTGTACATATTGATTAAAAAAAAATGATTAAAACTAATATACTGATTAAAGCACAACGCAAAAAAAAGAATGCAGAAACAAAACATGTAGCCATGTTTACAAATGCTGTGATTAGCTAAGAGGAAGGACCAAGTGGTCCAGTCAGACAACCATAAATTGAAATAATTAGGCACTTGTTAGTAGAATCAACCACTTTATAGAATCAAATTTCAAAAAACCAATTCAAATCACTAAAATGCACTACACTTTCATTATATGTTCTATTATAAGAATCAGTTTTGAACGACTTTGTAATATTTTTCTAAAGCACATTTCTGAAGGACACTACCATAAAACAAAACAATTTGCAGTTTCCGGCTTAATGAGCTTTTCTGTTAGTGCATAAATGGGTAGTAAACTCGATCTTATTGCAATAATACCAATAGCTGGAATGCTGTGGGTTTTTATGGTGAAATATTTCCCCTTTTATGAAATCTTCAATCAAATAAACAAAATGTCAGAATCTTCTTCTCATTCCTATTTTTTACTTTACAACCCCTCCCCTCTAAAAAAAGTCAGTGAACAGAAATATCAATTAGTATGTACATATTATAGTATTAATTAAGCTATGTATACAGGGTGTTTCAAAAATGGTCAATAATTTAAAGATGAAAAGTACAAACTAAAATAAGCAAAAAAGTCCCAGTGAACATTGGGCCGCAAATGTACCGTTTTCGAGATAATCAGCCACTAGTTTAGTGGCTGATCTAACTATGAGAGCACTGGTTTAGCAAAAAGCTGTGAATCCTACGCTAAGGGTGGTTTTATTAAATATAAGATAATGCATTTTTAATTTTTGGTTTCAACACCACAGGATTTTACAGATGTTACATGATGTTCTTTCTAACACCCTTTCCTCAACATCAGGTGTTATGCTTCTGGGCCTACTGCTTGTACTCCATGTCCGAAGCACCCATGTTCCCTAAGGTGTTGATGTACCCTGATGAATGTACGCCTACTGGGTTGCTTTCGGCAGGGAAATGCTTCTTGGTACAAACGTGTGCAGCCTTGAGTGAACTTTTTTTTTTTTTTTTTTTTACGAAAACCCCAAACACGAGAGGTATTAGAACCTATAGTACTACTTAGTACCATGCTTGGGTTGGAGGTTAAGAAGACGAAAGAAGATATTTGTGACATTAGACTTGAACTTCTGTAGACTATAATTTTCAGGAAATACGTATGAAGGAAGGTTGTTCCAGAAAACGGCAGTTGAATGAATAAACAAGGAAGATGAAAAGTTGGTTCTGTGAGTTTGAAGTTGGGCAGTAAATGGATTTGGCGGCATGTGTTCGGACTGTTTTAAAAGAGAGAGGGGAATTATAGAAGCCAATTCAGAAGAACAGTGCCCATAGAAGTATCTGTAGAAAAAACATGTAGCAGAAACAGCACGTCTATGAGACAGAGAGTGGACTGTTAGAGATAAGTCATTAATTAACCCAACTGCCCTCTTCTGAATGGAATCTAGAAACCTCAGAGGTTTTGGGGGCACTGCCCCAGACATGGGAACAATATTCCATGGTAGGGCAGATTTGTGATTTGTACAAAGTGATCAGCTGTTTGGAAGAAAAGTAATGCTGAGAGCGAAAGAGAAAACCAAGTTTTTTAGATGCAGAGGAAGCAATATTTGTAATGTGCTTGTGCCAAGAGAGATTAGAAGTCAGGGTGATCCCAAAAAAGATATATCATTTTGCCTAGAAATCAGAGCGTCACCAAAGATGAGCATAGAAGCAGAAGAATTCTTTTTTTTGTGAGATATAAGACAAGACTGAGTTTCAGAAGGATTGAAATCAACTAAGTTGCCGTTGCCCCACTGGAGACTTACCTGGAAATCGGCATTTAAGGAATTGGAAGCGGATATTCTACAAGTTGAAGCTGATTGAGCAGGGCAGGGTTTCTCAAAATGGAAAGTGGAATGCAATATGCTATAATCGGCAAAACTGGATAGGATTTCCAGTCAATGGAAGGTCATTAATAAACAAGAGGGAAAAGAGTGAGGGAAAGAAGTGAACCTTGGGAGACGCCAGCATCAGTGGAGAAGCCAGCATCGTTTTAGAAGTCAGAGAGCCATCTAACATCACCCTCAGTTGAGAAAACTGGATAACCAATTACAAAAAACAGTTGGCAAACCATAAGATGGAAGTTTGTTTAGAAGACCTTTATGCCAAACACTATCGAAAGCCTTTGCGATGTCAAGAGCAACTGCTTGTTTCACTGAACTTTTCAGTTGAATTTGTCCATAAATGGGTAACATAAGCCAGAATATCACCAGTGGATCGACACTGATGCAATCCATATTGGTGATCGTTGATCAGACGGAAGGTTTCTAGGTAGTTTAAGAGTTGGTGGCTAATTGATTTCTCCATTACTTTAGAAAGAGTGGAAGTAATTGCAATGGGACAATAATTGGATGGGAGGGATTTGTCACCCTTTTTAGAAACTGGCTGGATATGAGCAAATTTCCAAGCAGAATGAAAAATACCTTTGGAATAAGAAAATGAAAAAAGCCACAAGGAACAGGAGTAAGTTCAGGAGCACAGGTTTTGAGAACAAGTAGAGAAATACCATCAGGACCTGGAGCTTTCTTAGCATCAAGATTCGTCAAAATCCTAACAGAAGGGCGCAGAAGGCATTGAATGGAGCATGCTGGGAATGGGGGGGGAGGTGTTTTACCAAGATCATTAATACAAGAGTTGGAAGAAAAATGTTATGCTAGCAGGTCAGCTTTTATCCTTGGCTGAAGTGAGAACAGAACCATCTGGTTTTGACAGAGGGGGTGGAGCAAAGATGTGCAAAAGTTTCAGCCAATAGCTTTGCCAAGAGACCAGAATGCTCGGCTACCATTAGTGCAAGAAGCAAGTTTTCTACTTAGCCTGTTCAAAATCTAGTTTGGTCTGATTAATAACTGCTTTGTAAGTGTTGCTGTAGGCAGAAAATGAAACTGTAGAATTGGAAAGAAGCCAATTACAATATGCAACGCTCTCCTCTTGAACAACCTTAGCACATTTATTGGAAAACCAAGGTTTAGATAAAGGATGAGATTTTAAAGTGGAGTGTGGGATAAAGGATTCCATTCCTGCAAGAATAATTTCACTGACACGGTCTGAGCAAACGGCATCAGAAGTTTTGAAACAGTAATCCGATCAAGGAAAAGAAGTCTCGCAGGTCATCCCATTTTGCATTCTTGTAATGCTAAACAATACGAGTTTGGGAATAGCCATGTGATAAAGGCTCCATTGGAGAAGAGACAATCATCAAGTTGTGATCTGAAGTGAGAAGCTTCATCAAGTTGTGATCTGAAGTGAGAGGTCCTAAAGGACCTCTCACTTCAGATCACAACCCTTCTAAGTACACGGCTGAAGTGAGAGGTCCTAAAGGACCTCTCACTTCAGCCGTGTACTTAGAAGGGTTATTTATGAGAAAAAAATCAAGCATGTTGGCTGTATGGTTAGGATTGTTCGGTTTTCTTGTAGGTAAATGAACAATGTGTGCAAGGTCATTAGCAAAAGCTGCAGCATCTCGACCAGCTGGGTCAGTGTGACTAGAAAACGGAAGCCAGCTGGAGTTGTGAACATTAAAATCACCAAGGAAAATTACCTCACTGGAGAAATTCGAGTCGCAAATAGAGGAAATCAAAGAGCTCCAAGTGATTAGTGGAGTTGGGAGAAACAACAGAATGAGGTAGAGAGATTTTAAGCTAGAGATCGAAAAGAGCAGATTCCAAATTACTAAGTCTCTGACGGGGAATATCGGAATGGACATATGCACAAGTACCACCTTTGAGGTGAAAGGAATCATACAGCGAATAATTTGGGCAACTGCGATTAGCAGTAGTTGAATCAAGTGATAACTCGGATTCTGTCAGAAAAATTACATGGGGTTTGGCAGACTGCAAGTGGACATCATTGAGATTAGAAATGAGACCACGTATATTTGTGAATGAAACGAGCTAGGAAGTGTTTGAGAGGTTACTGTATTAGTTTGATAATTCATGGTGTATTCAATAGTAAGAAAGAAAAGTGGGGGGGACATGCTGTATGAAGTAATGAAATTTTTGGATATGGCGTATGCATCGTAAGAATAGCCCGATCCTTGACAACATGTGGTCTCGACAATGCACCCAGCATACACACTACTTGGATTCCCTCCATTCACTATCTGGCAGAGTAGAGGTAGCAAGATTATACACTAGCTGATCCGGATGCCTCCTAAAGTTACCAATAGGTTCAGACCAGTGTACTAACTAGCAGCCGACCTGCAAACACCGTTTTAGAGCTCTACCATTGAAATGTAAGGAAGATTGGATCTTGCCATGATGTTCATCATATCCTCATCAGTCATACTGCATGTTGTAAGGGATGGGGAAGGGTTAACTGGAACTCTGGAGACTAAACATGAGTGTTGGCTTTACCATACATGAAGTGCATATCTGTGTACTCTTCATTGCTGTAACCTCTTTCCATGTAGGTGCCTCCGTAGCCAGGTGGGCAGGAGCAGCAGTGCATAGCACACGCTTCTTGATTAGACCGGGGTTCGAGCCTGTGGACCACCAAATATGGAGGATGCGGAAAGGTCAGGGAATGACCACCACATATCCCCGACGCAACATGGCCTTAGTTGCTAATTCTCCAAATAACAACCTTCTTTCCATGTTGACTGTCCTTTGACAAGTACTAGTATGCCTGCGACATCTCAGAGCATTGAGAGAGGGGAAAACGGAGGAAAGAATGAGCATAACCTAACCTAAACAAACAAGTCAGTGATGGATCCCAAACTCTATACAAGTCACCTTGATCAGTGGTGGATCCCAACTAGAAATGTGCAATATCTAGAAAACAATTCACTTAAGGACTAGGCTTTTTTTTTTTTTTGCATATTGTAGTCTGTACAGTTCACCTTTAAATTATTTATCATTAGTTTTGAAACACCCTGTACATATAAGCATAAGTTTATTTTGGTTAGCTAGTGGAACATATTATTCCAATTTTCACGTGTCATGTAATTTTGTTAATTGGCAACATAAAGTGTAAATTTGTGCTTTATATCTTTACTTTTATAGCCTGTAAATTTCTCCTATTTTTGCTTATTAGAATCATTGTTTAATAGAATTAAAATTCAGTTCACAAACATAATCACAATGACCTTTGCTTCAAAGGTCATTTTGATTTGAATCACAAAAGTCCATCATAAAGCAGGGGTCCATTGAATTTTTGTAATGACTGCAGTGTTTCACAGCTGTGGACACAGGAAACTTGTGTCAGTACAAACAGCTACAGAAGATTAACAGATGTAAATTACTCATGGGCAAAAAATAACTTGATTAATAACAGACACTATCAAAATTCTTTTCCATAAATAAGAAATGCTTTACAGCATTTTCAGTTTAGCTGAAAATTCAGCCATTTCACAGCATTTGTTAAAAGTCAATTTTTAGTAGTGAAATCAAAAAAGAATTCACCTTTAAAGACGTGCACTAAATGAAAAAAAAAAAGTGTGCTGTAGTGGACAAGCCATGCTATATGTGCCAAAAAACATGTCATAGAAAAGTCCATATATTGTTTTTCATTTAGGGCTGTAAATGCATATTGTCACTATAAATAGGCTAAAAAAAAGCAGGGCTATTTGAATGCTTGTTAAATTTAGTAAGATCTGCAATTGAAAAAAAAAAAAAACTATCTGCATGTTTGAAAAATATTAAAAACCAGAAGCTACTTTCAGATATCAAAAGAGGTAGCAGATATGCATATTTCACATTACTATACTAAGGCTGAATTTCCAGTCAAAGTTTCTTCTGCAGTTTTCAGAAGTGGTTATAAAGATTCAAGCCTTCTGAAAAGACTCATCTTTGATAAGGTTACATATGAGAGAAATGGGAAAATTATCTTTCATCAATTGCAAAACATGTCATCAGCAGTGATTACATTAAAGATTTCACTCTTTCAAGAGTTCATATGGTGACTGCTCTTTGGCAAAGAAACTTTTAAGGTGACAACTTCAATATAGTAGGGAACTGGCTCCTGTGCTACAGCTTGAAGTTTCGAAGAATGTTGGTACTCCAGCAAAATCTTACTTCACTGGAGTTATGACAGATTAAGAGGAGGTGGCCCATGGGTGTAATGTTCTCCTCATGCTAGCACCATTACACTTCTAGATTATGCTAAATTATTGTGCCATACTTCATCTTCCCAACCATAATGATACAGGCAAGAGTGTTTAGTGTCAAACGGCACCAGGGGGTTCCCCCATCTCAGCCAAAAGTGACTTAAGTTATTACCATTCCAAATGCATATGAAGTTAAAAGAGCACTCTGAAATGATAAGGATTCTGTCTGCCAATAAATTTGCAATGTTTTAAAGATACTTTATTTTTTAAAAACTTATTTGATGATTCATTTTTGTATACCTTTGCATTAACTTGTGAGATGCAAATTGAGTTTAGCAGTTTCCAAAGATAATTTCGTAAGAATTCAAAGCTTTCATCAATCTTCAGGATAGTCAGTGTGATAAAATTATTTCAATCTCGGTTTCATATTGCTATAGAAGTCCAATTTCATCTGAGACTGATTGTGATGATTGAATAGACAGTTAAATCTACATGCTGGACTGAGCCAACCTAATGAAGGAAATAAGGCTAATTGGACTGACAACACCAAATTTCTACAAGAGTGGTTACACGATTTGCTATTCCACTAATTCATCCCCCCCCCCTTTTTTTTTCGAAAACCGATACGTACTTAAAAATCTTTTAATAAAGATGGTAAGTACATAGGTATGTTTTAAGAGAAGCACTGTACTAGTCTAAATAGATATATAAATAATGCTTAGTCAAGTACACCACGCTAGTTCATTTCAAAGAATGCATTTAGATGAGGTGCCATTGAATTTTTCTTAAACTGGGACAGTTTAAGAGAAATTCAACTTGTTTAATGTAAATAAACATCTTCGTGCAATTTATTCATTCCTAATCATAAAAAATTCTTCGTGCATTTCCTCCGTTCCCATGCCACTGCTTTATAGATGTATTTTAATTAATTAGACAACACAGCAGCAAAGGCTCAATACATTCACCTTATAAATCAAATGGAGGAATTGCCTCTAATGTCTTGCAGAACATACTTCAGTGCTGATACTCTCCATTGTTGGATAACTATACAAATAGTTCGCATGTATTCTACACCCTTGTAGACAAAATTAATGTAACCAATGCACCATGGAATTGGAGGCTCGCAGACTCCAAAATACAATCACCAACCTTGATCTTTGAGTGAGAGAATACAATATGTCCATATTTTAAAAACAATTTAAATGCTTTGAAACCAAATAAAGAATGAATTCATACCTTAACACTTTAAAAACTAATATTAAATATTAAAATAAACATTGACTCCTCTGAAAAATTAAGAAACTAAAGAATTTTGTTAGCTCCGTCCACTTCAGGGAAGAAGCACAATTCTTTAGTTTCTTAATGTTTCAGGAGTCAATATTAGTTTTTAAAGTGTTAAAAGTATGGTTTCATTATTTATTTGGTTTCAAATCATTTAAATTGTTTTTAAAATATGGACATATTGTATCCTCTCACTCAAAGATTATTAGGATTGGTGATTCGATGTATTTTGAGGTCCCTGAGCCTCCAATGCCATGGTGCATTGGATCATTGATTTTGTTTACGAGGGTGTGGAATACGTGTAAACTAGTTGTAGTTAACCAACAGTGGAGAGTATCAGCACTGAAGTGTTCTACAAGACATCATAGAGGTAATTCCTCCGTTTCTTAACTATGTGTATATATGTAACATAGAAGTAGTTCTTATTCAAACTGTTAATTAAGGAAGGTGGTACTTTCCTGAGAACATTTATGTATGAGGGAAATTGGATTTTACTTTAGATTCCTTTGCCTATGTTACAATAGAACCTCAATTCAACTAATCCAGAGCCATACTTGCTGGATTTTTGAAACCTTGTATTGTAGTCTTGGTAGTGAACTGTAGAAAGAAATGAAATGTTATATGAATTCTAGCTCACTTCACAAATTTTGCAAGCATCAAATCAAAAAAAATCGCCAGTAACTATAAATTGTATATGAGAAACTGCTGTAGCTTCAAAGAAGCATGTTTTCCTTCTGCACATTCAAAAATGTGCCATGATACCTGAGTTTCCTAAGGTGAAGCATATGCTATAATTATTAATTCCCACTCAGGAAACTCATCCACAGTGAAGTTGAATTGATTTCTGGTACTTGTCAAGGTCATATAAACATTCGAGAAAGGTCCACTGTTAATCAAATTCCACCAAGAGTCTTTTTGATTAGTTCTAACAAAATGTGACACCCGATAAAAAGTGTATTGGATATAAACTTAAAAAGCATGTGTTTTGTTTGTCCTTTTTTTTTTTTTTTTTTTTTTTTTGTAATTATTTTTGCAACTGTGTATATTCATTTCTCTATTGTAGCATTTTCACTTCCAAATTTTGGCTGTGACCCACAGAGATTCTATATGTTCCTATTTGATAGTTTGAATAACAATAAAATCTCAGTTAGGAGCAAGCAGCAAGTTTTAGAATTAAAAAAAAAAAAAAACCCATTGCATAATGTGAGTAACATCAGGAAGCTGCAACAGTTACTTGCAGAAATTTAGAGTAATATCTTTGTGTTTGAGGCAAAATTAAGTGCTGATTTTTGAGGTTCTACTGTATTATTAATTTGTTCTTTTTTTTGCCAATGTAATTTAATTTATTTTTGTAGCTTAAAAGTAATTTGGATTACTGCAGCGAAACATTTAATAATTGGATGTCACAGAATGTGCGTGCAGTACCAGCTTTATAAATTAAAGCTATAACAGACCATGCTTTAAAACATCTCTGAATGTGCCTTATATGTTCGTTAACCCAATTAGCAGTTGCCTGGGGGCCTAATAGGTGCCCAAAATTACTGACAAAATTAGATTGTATAGTACAAACATTTATGAATGTTTTGACCTTTTCTGGCTATTTATTATTATTTTTTTAACTAAAATTTACCTTCAGTTTTTACATAATTAACAGATTAGTGTTGTAAAGTAATTCATCTAGGTCTGGATAAACTCTAGAAAGCACTGGACTTACATTCCCACTTCCCCAAAGTGGGAATGTAAGTCCAGTGTTTTATAAATTTTATAAATTCTAATAATGATTTGCATTCAAATTAGACTAATTTTCACATGGAAATTGATGTGTATAGTGCTGCACTATCCAACTTATGTGGCAAATTAAAACAGAAGATTTTGTAATGGTACTGTTTACAAAATTATTTTTGCACATGGATCCAATCACAGAAGTACTGACAATCAAGTATTTCCTACTTTTTTTTTTTTTGCCCAGGCTATTAATTACAGTCGAAGCTCTATATAACAACCCCATTGGGGGAATGAGAAAAACAGTTGCTACATAGGAAGGACATTATATCCTCTCGTTCAACCACAGTAGATTCCTCATCTTCATCACTACAAATTTCAGAAGGTGCTCAAATATTTCTTCCATTATCAGACTATTCTTCGCAATTAATAGAGGAAAAAGTATGCAAACATTGTATCATTCAAGGCAGTAAATCTAGCATTTTTGAAGCAGTTTTCATCAGCTTCATCTCATGCTGAAACACATGAATAGATTGCCTGCTTTCAAGACAGCACAATTTTATTTAATTGTGCTATGTCTTGCTATAGCATTCTTCAGTAGTTTTTCTTAAACAATTTCCCTTCCATTTGTTTATAATGTCAATGTCCATGGCTGCATATTTGCCACACTGTTCTGAAAGACAGGCAGAGTTTTAAATTCCTGAAACTATCTATCTGAACTTTTAAATTCTTCAATATCCAGACGATTCAGGCTTAGCTTTTAAAATATTAGCATCTACAGGAACATTTTCTGCACACACCATCATTACCCATTTCAAAAGTATCTTTTCAAGATCCAGTTACTTTGCCTTTCGTGCTCAAATCCTACCTGGTGCAGCAGATTTCTCTAAACTTTCAATCTTTCAGAATAGTGAACAGGGTACTCGTAGGGATGCCAAACCATTTGGCAATGTCAGTCATAGAACCATTATCTACGAAATCATTATCCAATCTTGCAAAATCCTAATTTTATTTGCGATTGGTAAAGCAATCTGCATTCTTGGAGTCATACCAATAAACATACTCTAACTAAATATAATAATAATAGTTGTATTATTACAAAATAATAGTTGCTTAAAAAAAAAAAAATCATTTAACTGACTGATTTTGCACTCAGTAGAACGACTTTTACATGCACTATACCAGATTTTTTTGAACCAACTGCATTAGGTGCAGCAACAGTTTGCATCAATAAATATTGACGCAAGTTTTTTTTTTAACAAATAAAGTGCATATTTCAAGAAACAGAAAAGTTGCCTGGAAGGTTTACTTACAAGTTGCATAAAATATCCTAAACATGAATTTAAAGCAAGGACACGCTTGGTTTAGAAAGGCACATGAATCAATACCAGCATACCCCCCCCCCCAGTTATAATGCAGTTCTTATATTATAACCCGTATCTGACTATAACGCTGTCATAGATCACTATAAAGCTCTTTTACAGATTGCATTTTTTGGCATATTTAACGAAATCATTTCATTTGATGGAGTCGATAGCTTGAAAATGAATAGCAAAACAGCATTAAAATGTTTCCCACGCAGACTTGAGAAATTTTCCCATGCTCAACACGCTAATTTAATTGCAGTGCAGTGACTTGTTACATAGTTCCGAGATCAACATTTTAAAAAATTATCAAGTATATTGCTTGTAATATTTGCATTATATGCATTTATCTGAAGTCTAGTCATCACTTAGTACAGTATTGGACGTCGTGCGAAACGGCCAATTTACTTGAACATTGTATCATAATTAATGCAACCAACGCAGTTACATTTTCGAAGAGTTAATAATGTCCAATAAGAATGAAAGAGCAATAACATCTGGGGGCAGTACGAAGACTATAAATGTAAGAAAAATACTGAATTTGAAAATTAAATTAGACGTTTTGAAGCGAATCGATTCTAGTCAACGACAAGCGGATGTGTGCCATAATTTAGGACTTGCAAGTTTAACTGTAAGAACAATTATAAAAAAATAAAGAATTAATCCTTTATTTTTTTATAATTGTTCCACTGCAAGCAACTAGGGCTAGGCCGACTATTAGGATTGAAATGGAAAGACGTTAACTAATTTTATTGAAGATAATATTACAAAAAAAAAAAAAAAAGTGGAACCATTTAAAACTGGTAAGGGCTGGTTCAATAGAGACTTAAAATCTAGGGAGAAGCCGCAAGTGCAGATCAAGGAACCGAAACTTTCAAAAAAGAACTTAAAATTATTGAAGAGGGTATCGTGTGTTATACTTCTCAACAAGTTTATAACATAGATGAAGCAGGACTTTTGTGGAAACGAATGTCTAAAAGAAGTTTCATATTGAAAGAAGAAAAAAAACATGCCAGGTTTCAAAGCGGCGAAGAATTGGGTGGTAACACTGCGGGGGATTTAAAATTAATACCCCTTTTAGTTTATTTTGAAGAGGGCCAACCCAAAATCGACACATTTTTCATGATTAAATTCGTGATTGATTTTAATTGGAATTTTAAGTTTAATTTTGATACGTAAGTAGTTACCACATATACGTATTACATACGTTATATATGTATGTAATGCAGAATATTTTATATGTACAAATATTTGAATATTAAATATTTTGACCAACATTTGTGCATCTTTTCACTACCGTTTATTATTGATTAGGAAATATCCTATGGCCCCGATGCAACTTACAAATACATATGTTATCTTATGGGAATGTGGCACTCGCTTAGCGCGGATTCACTTAGCGCTCTGTTTTTCCGGGATGAATTATCAGCGTTAAGCGGGGGTCACCTGTATATATATACATATATTTTTTGTTTATAAATAAAATAAGGCTTTAGTTGCAATAAAACCAGAGCATTTTATTTCCTGTAATTTCCCCTACAAACATTTACATCAAATATTCTATTTTATATTAAAATCAAGTTATACAGGAAAAAAGTAGTAAAGAAATCTAAAAGCCTTTTCATTGTTTATGCAGAGTATCCTCTTTTTGGACCATTGTCATCAAAATTTAAGCTGTGCATAACATTTCTGTTGGCAGAAATGATCATATGGCCACTTGCAGACAAATTTTTGGCACAAAATAAAATTCATATTTGCTTTAGTAATAAATATTCATTAGCAAAAATCCCTTCAGGTCATAAGCTTCAAACTATCTTAGTAACAACAAATAAATTTAGACCACACTAATGTGATTGACAGACACTTCCACATGAATGATTAGCTACAGCAAGTTTACTGTGGGTGCATATAACTGACAATTACTTAACAAGGTTCAGTTTGGTGAACTGCACACATTGTGAAAGCAAAGCATCTCTGCATTTCTAGACTCGAACCTAGCTGCACCCAGTTTTTGCTTATAATTCATTCTTATTATGATATTAAAGGGAACCTTATTTAGAACCTATTAAATATTAACCGCATGGACAAGCTGGCTGATGAGTAATGGGATCATTTCAAAGGGAAACTGGGAGGCACCCATGCAACTGTTATCAACAACATGGGTGCTGAGCCCCCCAACACTTATATGTAAGGCATTTGCTGATCTATATAATTTAATTAAAATGGTACAAGATGTAAATAGGCATGTATTTTTGATACCCTAAAAATTATTTTAATGTACAGTAATTAAATGTTGATCATTATGAAAATCTGCAAGGCTGTTATGTTGGTTTGGTTTTTATATAGATGTGGTACATTACCTTTTTGTGGTAGGAATTGTGCAATAGACTGAATACACGGCCTAGTTTAATGGCTGATTTTTTAAATGTTTACTGTAAACTGTACAGAAGTTCCTGTTTTAGATGTGGGCATATAAACATGAAATGTTACTTAAGATATATACAATTGTTTTGTTATATAACATTTTTTTGAATAAATTATGCAATTCTTTTTTTTTTTTTTTTTTTATATGTGAAAAATAAAATACATACTGAGTGAAAAGTCTAATGCTTTATTTTTGTGCAGATTTCACATTACATTAAAGTTTTCATCAGGCAACCAAAGCAGATGCTGTGGATGATTCACTGAAAAATAAAATAAAATTATTTTAGGTGGCTATTAACCAGTTCTAACTGAATTGGAACAAAAGACTGCTGAAATTATAAACAAGTGTAAAAAATATATAAATAAAAAAACATTACAATAGGAGGAATGGTTTCATTGCTCCCTCAATTATGCAACATTTCTTAAAGAGGATTTTTATACAAAGAATAATGCATTGTATAGCACCGCTATATTTTAAATATTACAGATTTAAAAAAGAAAAGCGGAGAATAGCCCTTCTAAAAATAAAGCTTGCATACAGAATTTTGCTTGCTTACAATGAACAAAATGTAAGAAATATTTTTTGTTACAGTGCATTGATATTAAATTTGATTGCAAGTATTGCTTTTAAAATCAAAATTCAATGATGTACAATGGGGCCTCACATCTGATATTCTCAGGAACCGATTTATCTTCCATGAGGTCTTTTATTATACGGACCAAGACTTTCTGATATACTGTGAAACCCCCACTTTATATTAATCCATTCCAGAGACACTATCGTATCATGTTGTGAAAATATTGTAATGTGAACCCAATAACACATTGTTTTTTAGTAATTCGTCCAAAAACCTTGGAAGCTGAACTTTTCACTATTTAACTGAGCTATTTATCTCTCTATGATGGAAATTGTACATATTGATTAAAGCATAACACAAAAAAAATCATTTCAACTAAAGGATGCAGAAACAAAACACGGCCAAAACTTTTACAAATGCTGCACAATTGGCTGAGAGAAAGGATCTGATTGGAGACAATCATAAGCCCATATCCCATCGTAAAGTGGAATCAGCTGAAAAATACCAATTCAAATCATTAAAATGCACTACACTTATACTTTCATCATTATCATATGTTCCATTATATGTGAAATTTTTCTAAAGCACATTTCTGGAGGTCACTGCCATAAAACAATATGCAGTTTCCTTTTTATTGGGCTTTTCTGTTAGTGCAGTGGTTTTCAACCTTTTTATAATAACGGCACCCTACTCAATTTTCTGCCTATTAGATCCGATCTTATTATTTCTGCCTATATATTATATAATATTAAAAAATATATATGTTATATGATATTTATTACAATAATATAATTATAAAAAGTACATTTCATAATACAAATTATATATATATACAGTATATAATTTTATTCTTTATATAGAGGTACTAAGAAAACATCAATTATAGTTTACCAAAAAATTATAAAGATACTGTACACCTTTTTATAATGAAATAAACATATAAGTTTAAGTAACTTAAACCCAAATTACGTGGCACCCCTGGAATGTTGTTGCGGCACCCCAGTTGAAAACTAATATAAACAGATAGTAAAACTTGATTTTATTACATTTGCAATAATACCAACAGCTGGATTTCTGTGGATTTTTGTTATTATGGTGAAATGTGTATTTCCCCTTCCTCTTCAATCATAAAAAAAACAAATGTTCAGAATCTTCTCTTCATTCCTACTTAAGCTTCATAAACTTCTTACTCCACATCTCACTTATGCATATCATGTTAGTTGCAATTTGTGCATGCACTGTTCTTTGATATTGATTGCTTTTTTACTGTTTAAAATTTTATATCCCCAAGTAAGTGAACAGAAATATACTATAATAATTAATGATAAACACCAGCCAAGAAATTAAACTGAAAATTTAATATAAAATAAAATACAATAAAGATTAAAATATAGTTAAAAGCAGTAAAATTATCTAAAATAAACTGGGTTAAAAGCGATAAAACAATGAAACCTGGAGCTTTCGGAGACTGCCATCTCCTTCTTCAACAGCATACTACTAGTGCTAAGACATCCTTAAGTAGCAGAGCAGGTCCATGGCACTCATGCACGTAGTCATCAGACACGTGATCTACATTCTCCATGCGCGTATCGGAAACGGAAGTGGCTCGGGAGCGTGTCAAACAGAGCCGGTCATCCCTTCTGAGGACAACTGCCTCAAACGGGTCCCCCTGTCCCTATTAATAGTATTGTGACTGGATGAACCGATTCGCAAGTTCTCGAGCCACTTGCGTTCCCAAAATCCATGGGCGCGGTCAATAATGACCGCGTCTTCAGGGGAGATCCGGTGCTGCTTTTCCCAGAAATGTTCTGCCACAGCAGACCTCGCATAGTTAGCAGTCTTGATAGCGGTCGTGTGTTCCCCCAGACGGTCCTTTAAACGTCGCCCCGTTTCCCCCACATAACACTCCTCGCAATCCGGGCACTTAATCTCGTAGACCACATTGCTAGCATGGTCCTGGGCCACAGGATCTTTAACTTGAGATATCACTGTGTGCAACCACCGACTCGGAAGTTGCACACAGTGGGTCTGGCACTCCCGCAGTGGCCGTACAATGCGTTCTGAAAGGCCCGGATAGTAAGGAATGTATGCAGTAGCCACAGGGGCAGGCGACTCCCTACGATTGGACTCAGCCCTATAAATATATTTGTCCAAGACTCTCTTGGGGGTATCCACATTTCCTGAGGTCTGCTGTGACTCTGCAAATTTCCTTTTTTTCAGGGGTACTACAGTGGGTCCCCACCCTATTCAACAATGCCCTGGCTACACTGTTCTTATGATGATAAGCCTGTGCTGAGCTGTAATGAACAAATTGGCCACGGCACATAGGCTTTCTATAGATCGTTGTTTTTAATCTAGACCCATCTCTGCTAACCAAGACATCCAGAAACGGGAGGGACCCAGCTTCTTCCACCTCCGAGGTAAATTGTATAAATGTGGAGAAGCTGTTGAGTAAATTGAGCACCTCATCTTCCTTTCCCTTTTTTAAAATGGTGAACGTATCGTCCACATATCTCCTCCACTCGTGCATGGGGAAATCCAACTGATGAAAAACCCTAGTTTCCAGTTCCTCCATTGCCAAATTGGCACTGATGGGGGAACCCATGGACCTGCTTATACATAACTTTTTGAAAAACCATGGTAGTGCTTGCGAGGCAAAATTAAACGGCTTTACAAATATCATCAATGCTTAGTGAAGATCTAGCACTAAAGCAGTCGTCCCGTTCCAAGGCCAATCTTGCACAATGCACCCCATGTTCACATGTACAAAGTAATGACAGGGGGACCCGTTTACACCCCCTGTTTGAGGCAGCTGTCCTCGGAAGGGATGACCGGTTCTGTTTGACACGCTCCCGAACTCCCCCAGAGGGTCTTGGACAAATATATTTATAGGGCTGAGTCCAATCGTAGGGAGTCCGTGCCCCTGTGGCTACTGCATACATTCCTTACTATCCGGGCCTTTCAGAACACATTGTACAGGCACTGCGGGAGTGCCAGACCCGCTGTGTGCAACTTCCGGGTCAGAGGTTGCACACAGTGATATCTCAAGTTAAAGATCCCGTAGCCCAGGACCATACTAGCAATGTGGTCTACGAGATTAAGTGCCCGGATTGTGAGGAGTGTTATGTGGGGGAAACGGGGCGATGTTTAAAGAACCGTCTGGGGGAACACACGACCGCTATCAAGACTGCTAACTATGCGAGGTCTGCTGTGGCAGAGCATTTCTGGGAAAAGCAGCACCGGATCTCCCCTGAAGATGCGGTCATTACTGACCACGCCCATGGATTTTGGGAACGCAAGTGGCTCGAGAGCTTGCGAATCGGTTCATCCAGCCACAATACTATTAATAGGGACAGGGGGACCCGTTTACACCCGCTGTTTGAGACTTGTCCTCAGAAGGGGATGACCAGTTCTGTTTGACACGCTCCCGAGCCACTTCCATTTCCGATACACGCATGGAGAATGTAGATCATATGTCTGATGACTACGTGCATGAGTGCCATGGACCTGCTACTTAAGGATGTGTCTTAGCACTAGTAGTATGCTGTAGAAGGAGACGGCAGTCTCCGAAAGCTCCAGGTTTCATTGTTTTATCGCTTTTAACCCAGTTTATTTTAGATAATTTTACTGCTTTTAACTATATTGTAACTATATTTTAATCTTTATTGTATTTTATTTTATTTACATTTTACTGTATATTATATTATTTTATTTTAAATTTTAAGTTTAATTTCTTGGCTGGTGTTTATCATTAATTATTATAGTATGGAATTTCCCAGCCCCCATAGGCCTGATTGAAGAAACAGAAATATCAGTTAGTATGTACATATTACAATATTAATTAAGTTATAATACACAAGTGCAAATTTATTTTAATTTTGCTAACCAGTGGAAAATATTCTTTTGATTTTCAGGTATCATTTATTTTTGTTAATTGGTAATGTAATAAAGTGTAAGGCGCCTCTGTAGCCAGGTGGGAAGGAGCAGCAGTGCGTAGCACACGCTTCTTGATTAGACCGGGGTTCGAGCCCGTCACCACCAAATACGGAGTATGCGGAAAGGTCAAGGAATGACCACCACACCGGAGCAATATGGCCTTAGTTGCTAATGCTTCTAAAAACCAAATAACAACAACAAAGTGTAAATTCATGATCTTTACTTTAATAGCCTGTGGATAATATTCCTCCTATTTTCTCTTATTAGAATTAAAATTCAATTCGCAAACATGATCACAATGACTGGCACATACCAAATATCGCATAGTGAACAGTATTTTATTATTGAGAGTGCATTGTAAAGTTATTTGATCATACAGTGAACCAATCTTAAAGCAGGGATCCACTGTAGCTGGGTGGACATTTTCAGATGCATGGCAAGCGGAACATCACTCATACAATTGTTCTCAACCAAGTATCATCTTTGTTATTGTCCAACACAAAATTCCCTCATGTTATTCTTTATCTACTTTTTGATGCGCTTGTTCAGTGTGTAAGCAGAATATATTTTTGTTAATTACAGTAATTTAATTGTGCCTATTTTTGAATTTATTAATTAAATAACCACGACTCCTAAAGCATAAGTTAAGAATAAATTTCCATTAAAGCATAAAAAAACATGGAGTAAAAATTTGTGTATTAGTATGTGAGCATGGTTCTCCTCAATCGACCGTTTATTATACAATAGTTAAACAAAAGGATATTCTAAAGAGTGTTAAAGTTAGTGACAATTCCACATCGGTGCATAAGGGAAAAGCTGATGGTGACAGTGTCTACACAATTTATCTGCAATTGTGCTAAGCAGATCTATGACGATTTGAAACTTAGTTGCAGTACTGTGCACTTTGAACACTTTAAAGCCAGCAGAGGCTGGTTCGAGCACTTCAAAAACAGGACAAACATGAAAAGCGTTGAAAGGCGTTGGAGTCATCCAGTGCTGATAAAGAAGCAGCTGAGGCCATTAAAATTGAATTCCAAGAGTCTATTGATCAGGAGAGTTATCTTCCCCAGAAGGTTCTTAATGTTAACAAAACCAGCCTCTTCTGGAAGCAAATGCCCAGGAGAACATACATCACTAAGGATGAGGCTAGTTTACCTGAGCATAAGCCTACAAAAGATGGGCTCACTCTCCTGGCATTGTTGAGTGCCAATGCCTCTAGAGATTTTAAGCTGAAGCCTTTGTGTATTTGTGTGTCACTAACACCTCCAGAGGATTCAAACAAAAAGTCAACAAAGGCATGCTGTGAGTGTTTTGGTGAAGTAACACTGCCTGGGTTACAAGATATGTATTCAATGAATGACCACTTGAAGTTTTCTGTCCTCCAGTGAAGAATTATCTTGAGAAAAATAAGCTTCCTGTGAAGGCGCTGCTCCTGCTGGATAATGAACCAAGCCATGATCCAACCCTGTTCAAACTAGGGGTACAATTTGACTTTGTTCAAGTCAAATTTTTGACACCCAACACCACACCTCTTCTTCAACCAATGGACCAGCAAGTGATTGCAAACTTAAAGAAAATCTATACCAAGAAAATGTTCACAAGTTTCTTTGCAGCAACCTCTAGTGAAAATGCTGTCATCCTCAAAGATTTTTTGGAGGTCAAAGTTCAACATCCTGGACTGTATGAGGCTGATCATAAGTTCTTGGAATGATGTTTCCACCAGGTGCTTAAATTCAGCCTGGAAAGCATCTGGCCTTTAATCATCCATAACTCTAACGTATTTGAAGATGATGGTGCCTTGACAAATATTGTGACTCTTGGTGAATCAATGGGTCTGGAGGTTGATGAAGAGGACCTCACTGACATTCATGGGTGTTATTGTTGTTATTTGGTTTTTAGGAGCGTTAGCAACTAAGGCCATATTGCTCCGGGGATATGTGGTGGTCATTCCCTGACCTTTCCGCATCCCCCATATTTGGTGTTCACAGGCTTGAACCCTGGTCTAATCAAGGAGCATGTGCTATGCACTGCCGTTCCTGCCCATGGAGATGCCATTCATGGGTGTGAACTAACAACAGAGGAGCTACAGGATTTGGAGAAAATTATGGCATGTGACACAAGACCAAAAAAGTTTCAGCTGAAGCCTGTCATTTCTTGTTGGAGCATTTAAGAGAAGTGGTAAAAAACACTGAACTCGTGATGTGCAAAATGCAAGACGAAGTCATTTCTCACTTCAGAAAGCTACAAAAAAGTTGTCAAAAACAGTCCATTATGGACAGTTTCTTTTCCAGTAACAGCAAAAGACGAGACTGAAAAGACACCTGATGCCTAATCTAGTTCCACCACCAATTAAGCCAGCATTGATTTAATCAGCCCTACACTTCAAGTCTAAGATAATTTCCAATTTTTTTTTTTTTTTTTAATTCTAAGCTGTTTTTTTAGAACTATTTATTAAATAATCTTTATAAAAGACTAATTTAGAAATACCTTTAAACCCGTTGGGGTCGCCAGTCAAGAGTTTAGATCAAATTACAGGACATCAATGTATTATTGGTTTCAACTTATACTTTCAACACAATAGGTTTTGTGGAACAAATTACCATCATATGTTGGGCCCCACTGTACTTGCCCAACTTTGATTAGAAAAACATTAAAAAAAAGTTATCACATTTGCTTCCACCTTAACAAAATAGTTAAGGAGACACAGTTAAGGTAAACCCTGAAACTTTTTTCACTAAAATACACTTTTAAAAAATAATTTTGAAGCTGGAAAATATGGTACAAAGCTGAAATGAATTCACTACACTGCTGGTGTTAATTCATTGATTCTCAAAATGCCTCAGCCACCACCACTTCCCAAATTCTGAAAGTGAGTGCTATTTCTGTATTTCAAACTTTGTTCTTTGAATAGTTAAAGGTATGACCAATGATAAAAATCATTATTTAATTTACATTCCATGAAACTGCTTTAGCAGAGCTTCTGAAATAGCCATAACTAAGTAGTCAGCATTGAAATGGTTACACCTGCCATGTTCAAATTCATGTAATGCCACAAAATACCAGAGTACTTAAATTGTTTCTGCAAACTCCTCTGATCCCATGTAATCACATTCCACAGCAAAAACAGAAAATTTTATTCATTTACAAGCGCTGCAACCAAAACTTGTAAAATGACATGGAAAAGCAATGACTGACACCTGACTGGTATATAATTCACAGCATGGGATACTTGAAAATATCTAATATCTGGTCAATACATTTGCTGCCATCTAAATGTGAGAGAGCTCATTCAATCAACATTTCATCATCCCAAAAATTTGTACAAAATGGTTGAAAATTAAAAGTTTGGAATTTATTGCTAAATGTGAACACTCATGCTGAGCTGAAATTAGAACACATCTTAAAATTTTATAAAAAGTTTATTCATATACATAGCAAAAGCAAAGAACAAATGAAATGAATTCTATAAACCTGTCCATGTGGCAAGTCTATAAACAAAAGCCAAGGATTACTGCAAAGTATTCAATAAGTACTAATACTGAGTAGTTGTTAAAATTTCATCTGCCTCTACATTTATGGCACTGGTTGGTTGACCACTTAAGAATGACTTTGTGTGCATTACAGCAAATCACTCCAACTGCCTTTTAACATATACATGCATAAAGGCAGTGAATATGTTAAATGCATTCACATCCAATTATTTACAGTATTTCACTGGCATTAAATTTAATGCTGTTACAACTATATCATTTTTCAGAATTATATGCCTTCCCCATAGCCCCAACAAGCTCAGGTCAAGATTTGCCCAAATCAGTTCTCACCATGTTCAGCTCCTTTATGGTTAAACTGGATGTTCCTAGACTCTGTTTCATAAAATGTAGTAGATTTTTTTTTTTTTTTTTTAGGAGCATTAGCAACTAAGGCCATATTGCTCCGGGGATATGCGGTGGTCATTCCCTGACCTTTCCGCATCCTCCGTATTTGGTGGTGACTGGCTCAAACCCCGGTCTATTCAAGAAGCGTGTGCTATGCACTGCTGCTCCTGCCCACCTGGCTACAGAGGCACCATAAAATGTAGTAGAGTCGAGGAACATCCAGTTTAACCATAAAGGAGCTGAACAATCATACACCCACAATAAACCCAACAAAACTGCACAGTTCTACTGGGCCCATCAATGTTACTGTAATTATGTTGTTACTAACTACACAAATGATTAGATTAGATAAAAATGCTGAAGTTCTTCCAACTTTAATATTTTTTTTACTGTTTAAAGTTTGAAAGGAGTGGCTCCTTTGAAAATCCAGGAGAATTAAAGAATACATAAATGAAAGCAGATTAGTCCAACACTTTCCACCACGTCAGAAATGCAGTTACCCACCTCTATCATAAAATTTAGTTTCATTTTCATTCAACCAGGTTTAAACGTGTCATTTAACTTCATCAACAAACTTTCCCCAAAAGATAGTTGGTTGGACACTACCGAATTGGTTTCAACTACCAATGCTGTACTGGAGGCATTTCAAAGATGCAAGCTCATTATTAGTTACTGTGACATTCAGACTGTCTTCAATGCCATAAGCATACCATACATGCTTACCAGAGTTTTCATGGTGACCTATTGTGATTCCCGACAAGCCATCTTATGAAGATGACAATTATAACAAAGACCAAGAGCAAAACCATCCAGTCCAACCTAACTGCAATCCCAGGCTCCCACAAGGTGATCTTCTGCCTGGTGCCTTACTGTCAGCAGCAATAATTCCATTTGTAACAGGCTGTCCTGAGGTAACTCACACTGACAACTTAAATTTTTGCTAAATTTTTGCTACCATAAATCTCAATGACAAAGAGTCTTAACATATCATCAGTAGTTCTGAACCATGCTCTAATGTTTCAATAACTACATTTAATTCTGCCTAAATATCCTGCAAAATCAGCTCAAATTATGTTCTCCTTGAAGCAGCACCCTACCATCTTCAATTTTTATTGAAAGATGTGCTAACAGAAATGTAATGACCTTGGAAACAGCTTCGACACAATATTACAACTCCATCAATAAATTGATTCCTTCCAACAAAGGAATCAATTTATTGATGGAGTTGTAACTGCAGGTGGCTTGCAAAAAACCAACTCCGTGTCAACAGCAAACCTGCACAAAACTACATACGCATTAACATTTATACACCTATACCGTATGGGGCAGCATCAGCAGCCCTAACTACCCTAAAGAGGATCTATTAGGGAATTAGCTAAAATTAAGCTACCATCAGGGATAAAAAGATCAGTGAAGAAGAACAATTAGCATTCATGCAAAATATGCTTTAAGTAGCCATATCAACAACCCCAATATACAGGACCTCTGCACCTGGCTTATTCCCCAACCATGCATATGATCTGCACCAATACTTTTGGCACAAAACAACAGACTTATGATTTTTTGGCAGATTTCTGCTGGCACATCTGATTTAGGATTCAGCAATGGGAACGCAACTTTGCAACACAAGTACAGGAGGCTAACTAACTCCCTCACTCTCTCTTGCTGATCACTTAAGTCTACAGCTATTCCCTGTTCACACTTTCCCATTAGCTGTTGTAGTCAGTGATGGACTGCTTGAATGTCTCAAAATGTTCTTTGTGAGCCTTCAACCTGTCATGTATCAAGATTCTTATCACAGTTTGACCCCTGCTGTAATACAGTGAGATTCTGCTATGATCTGGATTTCCTACTAGAAATATAAACCAGGAACCCCAGTCCTCCAAGTTTTCTTTTTAATTCTTGTCTGGTTATGTGATTTAATTATTACAGTTGTATAATGGTATGTAAAATCCCTAGCACCTTGCCATGAAGGGCAAAATGTTTCCACTTAAGATGCTACTGCCTATTGAAAAAGAGCTCAATTAAGTGTACTTACTACTTCCAGTTTGGAGCAAGGATCCTCCTAGTCTTGTAGTAACGAGCCAAACGATGAATGCGACTTTCAACCAAAATCAGCCTAAACTTAGAATCCTTGTCCTAAAATTTAAATAATCCTTTTATTAGCATTTTGATTCCAAAAATAAGATTTTTTTCCAATTACAATAACTGTATTTTTCTGTTCTCACAGAGTGCAGAAGACAATTCTTCAGACATCAACAAAAAAGGTGACATTTACCCTTTCCAAAAATTTTAATATATGGAAAACACTATCAGAAAACATGCATTTGTAAACACTGTCATTTTTCATTGGCATCTTGCCAAACGGCATTGCACAAACAGAGTAACTGTGCTGTGCATTCCAAATAGCTTTTGTAACACAATTGATTATCTAAATGTCATCAGCATAACAAATGAATAACTTTACTGTAGAATAGAAACCAAATATATTTTTGATAAAGGAACCAAAACCCCTGCCATTCTAAAATTTAAAAGCAGCACTTCCCAAACTGTGTTCCATAAAAAATCCTAATTATTAATTAAAAAAATAAAATAAAATAAATAAATAAATTTTGCATATTCGTAGCATATCCCACTTTTCTATCATAATAATTTTTTTCATTATTTATTATTATTATTATTTTTTTTGGTTATTAATATACCGGCATCGACTAATAATCAAGACCAGGGAACACTTTATTTTGGCAGTTTTTTGCATATAGAAGTAGGCATAGAGGTAACGACATTACGAAAAAGTAGCAATGTAGTGGTCCAATATGCCATTCATATGCAATTTAGCCTGGAGTACACGGATTGAGGGAGGGGGGGGGAAGCAAACCTATATAATATAACTCACTTCCTTGTATAATTTTTTTTGATAATTATCAGCATTTCGAAATATACTATTAAAATAAATGACCATAGATATGTGGTTGAAAAAAGTAACCTTAAAACGAGAAGCAAGTACTCCTAGTAGTACAACTGTGGTTGACGAAAACGAACACAATATTATCACACTTCAAGGTGAGGATGAACAATCGCAGCCTTTTGTTCCCCAAAAATTTGAAGTGAAAAAACAAGAACCAACTAATAAAAGACCAAAACAAAAGCATGACATTTATTTGAATTTTGGATTTACGTGTGTTGGAAATAATAATGCTATTGATTCACAGTGCGTTGTATGAAATAAAATATTAGCAAACAGTTCTTTGGCTCCCACTAAACTTGTGTTTCATGAGCGTTGCATAAATATATTGCCAGATGAAGTGTTCCATGACTAAAAAAGTTCGGGAAATGCTGCCTTAAAGAATGGCTAACGTGTGATATTAGCTTTAAGCAATGCATGACTCTCCATAGCAACACTGTTACACTCACGTCTTTCCTCATCGAAGCCAGACAATTCATATATCTATAAACAAATATATATTGACTTCCAATGGGATTGGGAATTTCAACTTCTTTATCTGAAATATATTTGGCATCTACAGAAGTAATATCCTCAACCCCTGTACAGTTAAGTTATTCATTCATTACCCTGATGACATTCATCATAGACACTTGAACCCAAAAAAAATAATAGTATAAACTTTTTAAACTGAAAAATCTTTAAGGATCAATTAAAAACTTGCATTTAAAGGGGGGAAAAAGACATTAGCCTTTTGCAAGAAATGTGATTCGCAAGAAAAGGCAAATTACCTAGTTCATCAACATGGAATTAGCAACTTCAATGCAGCAGTGGTTGGCTCCAAAGGTTGGTTGGTTAGTTATTAGGATTTTTATGACGCATCAGCATCTAAGGCTATAGTGCGCCAATGGCTCCAAAGATTTAAACACAGGAATAAATGGTTTTGCAAAATGTTTGCGGTGAGTCTGGATTAGTCAACAAATAAAAGGCTACAGATTGGTTGCGTTCTGTACAGTCATTCTTGAAAATTATGAGGAAAAGGTTATTTTTAATCTTGAAGTTTATTTGGGGTTTGAGGTCTATTTTATAATTTGTTGCCAATGTATTTGCTGTTTGAGGAGAGTCTTGTCATGGTGGAAAATTATGTTATGCTGCAATTCAGATGACAATACAAAACTATACCCACTTGTGATTGGTAACTTTTCCAAGCCAAGATGTTTTAAAGAAGTTAACCAACTTCCCTGTGATTATGTGGCCAATGGAAGTGTTTGGCTTACAGTCAAAATTTTTCAGTCTTAGTTATCAAAAGTAGACAGAAGAATGGCTTTAGAAAAAAAATTAACATTTTGATGATTCTAGATTGTATAGCACATTCTGCCGAGACATTTAAGTTTACAAATACAGTGGAACTTCTGTATTACGAACTTCTATTTAACGAATTTCTCTATACAGTCGGTCCTCGTATAACACGTGTTTGCATTACACGAATTCGATCATACACGATTTATAAATAGGGGAACGATATCTTATATAACACGAACCGAATTCGCTTATACACGATTTGCCTTTGTGTTTACAAGAAATGGCATTCGAATGCGGAATCACCCCAACTGAACGCAACACGATAGGAACAAAGAAGATTCTGAAAATGTATTTATGTGTTTTATATCAGTGAAGGGGAAACACATTTCACCATAATAACGTAAAAACCAACAATTCCAGCTATCGATATAATCGCAAATGCAATTAGATGGAGTTTACTACCAGTTTATAACAGATTCCACTAGCAGAAACGCAACTGGAAATTGTTTTTATTGTTTTATGGTAGTAACCCCCAGAAATGTGCTTGAGTAAAATGTGAGGTGTTAATAGTGTATCTCGGCCTTTACGGTGTTGTTTATTCAGTTGCTACACGCGCGCAGCTTTGTTTCTGTGTATCAAGCGTGCCACCTCGTTTGTAATTGTGCTTTATTCCCTAAAAATTAGTAAAATACTTAAAAGGTGTGAAAAGGAAGCGTCCTGGCTAAGACACTGCAGATTCAGAGAGAAAAAAAAAGAAGCAATATCGATAAACAGAGGCGGACTGGTTCAAAAATTCTTACCCGGGAAAATTTGTAGTGGCCTCATACTACGGTTTATGGCCAAAATCACACCGGCCTCCGGCCCACCGTGGTTTCCCCCGTAAGGCTAATGGCCAGTCCTCTTCTGTCGATAGAGAAAAAATATGAAATTGTGATTATGAAAGACCATGTGATATTGCACGTGCTACAGACCTAAATGAGGCAACGCGGAGAATTACAAAGAATGCAGAGAAAATAAAAACAACTTTCATAGCGGGAACAACTCAAAGTGTAATTAAAATCCATTAGATTAAGACACAAAAATTGGAAGAGATGGAACGGCTGTCATCTCTTTGGATAGAAAATCAAACAAAAAGCAAGTTTGCTTACGATAGAAGCAAAAGCATTAGCAATATTTTATTACAACTTACGTATTATAATTTATACTTACGTATTATAAAATATGTTAAGTATTTTATTATGACTATTTTATTTAATATAATAAATTTTTTACGAATAAAATACGTATTTTATCCGTAAAAAATACTTTTTTAGTATTAAACAATACTAAAAATACTTTATTATAATATAATATTATTTTTATTACGTATTTTAATCGTTATAAAATACTTACGTATTTTATAACGATTAAAATTACCCGATTATTTATTGTGTTTGGTAATGTTTTGGTTCCAAATGTGTGTTCAATCTTGGGTGGTCGGCACCTAACCCTACTTTTCCCATAGGGCCTGTTGTTTATATTGCACGATTTTGCATTGCACGAGGGTTTCTAGGAACACAACTATCGTGCTATACGAGGACAGACTGTATTACGAATTTTTTCGCAAAACATTGCACCTTGAAACGAAATTACATGTAAAATTAACCCCATATAGCGAAGTGTTAGTCTCTCTATAACGAATTTTTAAAAAAATTAGTACAAGCATTTTTGAAGATTTTCAAGAATTTACTGCTAAACAGCCACTCAAATATACAACATCCTTCCCTCCAAAATTATGCATTAGCATCTGGAATTATATCCTTTTAGTGAATACTTGTGGCCATTGACGCCCGTAGGAGGGTCTTTGTTTCATTTTTGTTAGTTATAAAACCAAATGGGTTTTCTTAAAAGTGGTCATAAACTTTACAATAAATAGGAATTCAAAGTGATTGATAGATTTGTAAATTGATGTTGGCTCAGGGGAAAACGAAATTCGCTGCAGTAAGCCTTTAGCGTGCTGCGGCAGCAATACATAGAATGCTACCATAGTCGGTTTTTGGTAATGCCTACCGAGTGACATTCGCTTCTCACCTCAACTGTACCACGTGACCTTCCTGTCAATCATTATATGATATGTCCATCCTCATCTAACTGGAATCCCAGTAGATGGTTTCATGAATATATATATATATATATATATATATATTAATTTTGTTCTTTTAGAACAATTTGTCATCAATCACATAGGCTATATGCTCTTGTATTTTATTTTTTCTGAAAAGTAACATACGGCATACATTAACCGTAAATTTTCTTTCGTGTATATATGAATGAAAGTCATATATTTCTTCAAAGTGATTGATAGGAAAAGCCACGTGATACTGTTGAATTGGCAAGCGAACGTCACTGAGCAGGCAGTACTAACAATTCACTATATGGCTAGCACAGCAAAGTTTGCGGTGTATGTATTTAGCGTGCTGCGGCAGCAATACATAGAATGCTACCATAGTCGGTTTTTGGTAATGCCTACCGAGTGACATTCGCTTCTCACCTCAACTGTATGAGCAAGAGATGCAGTCCAGTAATTTTTACATTTGCGGAAACAATGTCGAAGAGAAAATGTTTAAGTATTAATGATAAAGTAAAGATTCTTCATGATATTGACCAGGGTTTTAAGAAAAAAGATATTGTGGAGAAATATGGCATACCTGCAAGCAGCTTATCTACGATTTTAAAAAAATCGAGAATCAATTTTAAATGCAATTGAAGGAGGAGCAGACAAGAAGCAAATTAAGTTGTGTATATACGAAGATGTTGATAAAGCCGTTCTAAAATGGGTGCAAATGATACGTGAAAAGAATATACCAATATCGGGTCCGATAATTAAGCAACAAGTTCTGAAATTTGCAGTCCCTAGGACATACAGAATTTAATGCGAGCACTGGGAGGCTAGATAAATTTAAGAAGCGCCACAGAATTGTGGAGAAAGTGTTAATGTAAGTGAAGAAGATTGCAACAGTTGGAGGAACAATACCTTAAAGATTTTGGAAGAATATGAACCTAAGGATGTTTTTAATGCTAACGAAATGGGTTTATTCTTTAAATGTTTACCGAATAGAACACTTGCTTTTAAGGATGATAAATGTTTTGGTGGAAAATAAAGCAAAGAATCACTGTGCTAGTTGGAGCAAATATGACAGGAAGTGAAAAATTAAGACTTTTAGTCATCGGAAAATCAAAAAACGCAAGATGTTTTAGAGGCACAAAATCTTTAAGTCGACTACACCTTTAATAAAAAAAAAAAGCATTGATGACCAGTGATATCTTTGAAGATTGGATATTAAAACTAGACAAGTGTATAACAAAAGAAAAAAGGAAAATCATGTTGGTAACTGACAACTGTCCAGCACATCCTGCCAAACTTAAGTGTGAAGTTATTGTTTTTACCACCAAACGTAACGTCAAAACTCCAGCCAATGGACCAGGGCATTATTAAAAATTTTAAATTTCATTATCGAAAGATAATGTTTTTCGAAAGCAGGATTTGCATTGAATACAGAAGTCGAACATGGATCAACAAGATGAACTGCCCCTTTCACAACTGAAAAACTTTTGGACATTATTAGAATCGTCCGGAAACATTGAAAATGAAATAACACTGGATAGTTATGTTTATGTAGATCAAGATCTGACTACAACAGAACATCCAAATGAAGATGAAATACTGCTGAACAGTGTTAGATGCGACCATGATCATGAAGAAATTAACGATGACACTGAAGACACATCAGAACAACCCGTAGAAAAGCCAACTTGTGAAGAAATGATTAACGCTTTTAAAACAGTTCGCATGGGTCTAGTTTTGTGAAAATGTTCCTGATAATGTTTTTAATGCTCTGAACAATGTGAGTTTTTTTTTTTGAGAATCAGACATTTTTTTAATTGTACTGTACAAACAAAAATTATTATTATTTTTTTTTTAAATTTGTGATACTTACCGGCTAAAATTGTGTAAACGTAATTTAAATAAGTGTTTTTGAAATAAAATACATTAAAAATAAATGTAGATTCATTTTCATTTTCTAATTAAATAACAATTTCTAATAAAAAATATATTCTCTGTATAACGAATTTTTTTGCTGGATTTATCGAATTCATTATAGGGAAGTTCGACTGTATATGGCTGTTGTTTTTACCTCCCATTATCAGCAGCCACTGAATCAAGACATTATTTATAACCACAAAAGAGCATATAGCCTGCTTGATAAGGTACTTGATCCTCAACATAGGAGAGAGGGAACAATTTGCAGCCAAACTGGAATGTCTTGGATGCTATCCGTAATCTTATTGCTTGGGACAGTATTGCACCAAGTGTCATAATCAACTGCTTCAGAAAGAGTGGCATGTTTTTATCATTGAAAAACATGGTCCAGTAGACAAATGTGATAGCAACATTGAGGAATTTGAAGGGACATATGGATTTTATCGGCAAATTTGAAGAGTTTTTGAAGGTATATGATGTAATTTTTACCACAGCAATGCAACACCAGAAGAGCCTGAGCACCAAGCAAAATGATTTTTTTTACCAGCGACAGTGAAGAAGCACGCATGTACGCACACACAGCCATCTCAAAAATATGCCCAAAATGCATTGAGCATAATACAGAACGTGTTGGCCTGCAGTAGCATTGATAAACAATGTCTTGCATTTGACAATGTGCTGTAGTTAAAAAGGCATATAGGACAAAACCGGGCAAAGAACATTGGATTCTTTCTTTAATTAAATTAAATTATCAAAAAAAAAAAAAAGTTTGTATGTCTCCTTTTATATTAAAATTAATTATTTTTACTATGATACTAAAATATTGTATATTCATTTACATTAATCGCTTTTCTCCTAGTTTATCTTACAAATAAAATCTTTAAAAGGTGTGTTATTCCTATTACTGTATTGTTTAACAAGGCTTTGTTTTTATTATTATATTTATTTTTGATATAATTATTATTCTTAGGTATGTGACAAAAAAAAAAAAAAAAAGGTAAAATGTTGACACTTTTGGGGGACCTCGTTACTACAAAGCCTATTATTACAAAATGCGGAAAATTTAAGTCCCTTGAACTTTATTAACAAGATTTGACTGCATGTAATAAGTACATTCAGCCAGGTTGTGATTACTTTGAATAAAAATAAAACCTTTTTTTATTCTTTTTATTATATCAGTCCAGGAACTTTATATTACTACATCTCTCATATATAAAACTTTTTGTAAGACCACACTTGGAATACTGAAACCACAATTAAAAAAGATTCTTAACAGTGTCAAAAGACAGGCAAACGCACTAGGCAAGATCTGCAGAAGGGTGCCCATAAAAGGAGAGACTTCAAATACGTGAGCTACAGTGCTTGGAAACCAAGCACCTCAGAGGAGGTCTCTAAAAGGTTAGAATAGTAGCCCTTTAGATCTAAATAGGATAGTGAAATCAAAAGAGAAGAGCAGAACTAAGAGCCCTATATATCCAAATTACAGGGAAAGACATTTAGGCTGGGCTGTAGGATGCTTTCTTTAGCTTACAAGTTGTTGGTTACTGGAATAAGTTGCTTCCATGGATAGTTGAGACTGACAGTTTTAGGATATTTAAAAGTCTCAGCTGGATAGTTACCTACACATCAAAACATCTGAAAGTCAAAAGCAACTACCTGCTTCCACAGCATCTGATCTGTTTGCTCCAACAATCAACTACTTGCTCACAGAAAGGAAATTTCTGCACATCTATCTCATCTCAATCAGAGCGAGGATCCAAATGCTGCTATCTGCAAAATTGCAGCCTTTCTTGGTAAGAATACCCCTTTCTGCCCTATCATTTCAGTGCTCTTCTCTGCATCCACATTTAACATTCTTCTAAAATCAGGCTTCCAGACTTGTATGCAGTACTCAAGATGTGGCCTAATCACTGCTTTATACAATGGCATCACATCATTTATCCCTGCTAACATAATTCCTGTATATCATTAACAAAACCCCATGAGCTGTCCCAGGTGTTTTTTCATTCTCCACTTCAGTTTTTTGCTATACAGGTGGTATGTTATTCATAAATTACTGCTACCCATATGCAGTACAATGTGTTTGTCAATGTCAAACTTCAATTATCACTTTTCAGCCCATTGGCCTTATTTCTGTTGCTTACCCTGATTTTCATCATTAACCACTCTGTCAGTCACTTTTTCATCTGTAAAATTAGAAATAACCCTGATATGCCTTCATTAATAAATACTAAAAGCAATAATGGGACCTGGGAGATTGTACTAATAACATTAGTACAGTGGTTTCCAACCTGGGTGCTGCAACAACATTCCAGGGGTGCCACATAATTTGGATGTAAGTTACTTAAACTTATTATTTTTTAAAATTTATATGTTTATTTCATTATAAAAAGGTGTACTTTGTGGTGATCTATAATTGATGTTTACTTAGTACCTCTATATAAAGAATAAAATTATTATATACTGTATATATATAATTTGTATTATGAAATGTAATTTTTATAATTATATTATTGTAATAACTCATAACATATATATTTTTTAATATTTTACACACACACACACACACACACACACACACACACACACACACACACACACACACACACACACACACACACACACACACACACACACAATTGGATCTAACAAGCAAAAAATTGAGTAGGGGTGCTGCAAAATAAAATAAATTACTGAGGAGTGCCGTTATTAAAAAAAAGGTTGAAAACCACTGCATTAGTACAACAGTGCCCACTGATAACTGTCTTCTTCCACTCAATCATCCCTTTATCAACAGTATCAAAAGCTTTTCTGAAAGCTATGTATATGTCAAAATTATTTTTTTTGAATCCAGTTCCTTTGTTATTGTGCATAGTGTCCAATCAGATTGGTCTGGTCTTAACAAATCCATTCTGTGACTGATATATGTTTGTTGTTTGTTTGTTATTTGGTTTTTAGGAGCATTAGCAACTAAGGCCATATTGCTCCGGGATATGTGGTGGTCATTCCCTGACCTTTCCGCATCCTACGTATTTGGTGGTGAAAGGCTCGAACCCTGGTCTAATCAAGAAGCGTGTGCTATGCACTGCTGCTCCTTCCCACCTGGCTACGGAGGTGCCCCCGACCGATATATATCTAGGTTACTGTCCAGATGATTCATCATTACTTCTTAAATTAGCGACTCCATTATTTTCCCTGGAAAGTCAAACTAAAAGGTTTGCAATAACTTATATAACCCTTTGCGAATTGGAGATACATTCGCACATCTCCAGTCCACAGAAGCCTCCCTTAATCCAAAGATGCTCTCATAATCACAGCTAAAAGTTTGTTTTCCTCCTTTAACATAACTGGATATATCCCATCCACCCCAGGTGCATTTTTAATGTTTAACCTCAACAATTTTTTCTTCTAGTTTCCTCTCAGTCACTACAAAATCGTTTGGTCCTTAACACACTTCCGGTATCCTTATCTTTAAAAATATGTTTTATTTTTTTGAAAATTGTGTGTGTAGAGGTAAAATCAGCAACTCGAAAAGGATCATTGTTAAGTCACCTAGTGGACAATTGCGATTCCCCCCCCCCACCTATCTACTCTTTACATAATTAAAGAAGTCTCTGTTGCTTTTCTCTGCCAGAGGCTTTTCGTAATCTGCCTCAGCTTCCCTAACCTCCTTTGTGACTTGACTGCAGACTAGTTTATATCAACTACAGGCATCTCCAATTTATATGCATTAAATGCATTTTTCTTCTCTGCCACAGTCTTGTCAGTTAATATGACATCCATTTAGGTCTGCCTTGAACAGTATCTCTTAGTTGGTATGAAAAGCCTAGCAGCTTCTATTCAATGGTAGAATAGTGGCAACCTGCCAAAGATTGCCACTGTTCTACTACTCTAGTTACACATTCAGATAGTCATGTACACACATGCTTCAAATTCTCTTTTTACTTTAAGCAGCATGCATAAAATTGAAATTTTTTAAACATTTTTTAGCACTTCTCTCTAGATAGTAAACTCCCACCAGGTAATCATAATCTTTCATAAATGAAAAGGCCAGCCTACTGCTACTGAGTGCTCAAACTCCTCTTTTAATACCCTTGCTACTCCAGTTTTTAGACCTACCATAACAGACACATTACTAATACTATGTTCTAGGTTTTGAATGAATCCCACATGCTTTCAAGTTGTTCAGAAGTTGTCCAAAAATTCTTTATTTAACAATAATACATCAATAAGTATGGCAAAACATTTTTTAAAAAAAATTGTTCATTAACATCAAATTAGAACAGGTATGACTGAAGTCATTTCAGAGTAAGTGAAATGAAATGTATACATGTATGTATACATAATTACTTAACAAAATAAGCTAAATGAAAGATAAGTCTATCAAACCAGCATTTAAAAAACAATTAAATTTGAGCCTGGTATTGGCTGCATGACTTCATAATTTGTGGGGAAATATGACAGAACCACCTTCAGCTCCTCTTCTAAAGAAAGAAACCCTTTCTCTGAAAATGCCAACTCGTAAAGATAAATTGTGGGAAAAGGCACTATTACTTCTCTATTTTTTTTGGCAAAGCTACAAACACTTTAGGTATAGTTATCCAAAAATTGCTCAATTCAACCTTACTACTGAACTTAATTTGAAGAGTCAGTTCATCCCTCAATTCCATAAGCTCTTCCTCCTTTTCAAAATACAAATGATGTTTCTGACTTTTAGAAAAAGATCGCTAGCCCCTTTAAAACAAAAAAATTTCACTGTATCAGTTATTAATCCTATAGCTATTTGTTTTTGCAGTTAAAGGGGACACATCTAAACTGTTTTCAATAATTCATATTTTCCACATATTAATTGTCCTTAAACATACACAACTTATCAGATGAATTCAAAATATTTTCTTGTTCACCTTGCATGCTCAAATTTAAGTTAGTAATTCATCTGTTTGAATACACTGGCCAGAAGTGCTAGTTTTGAGCACCAAATGTCATCGCTGAAATAAGCAGAAAAATCTTCAGAAAACAGGCCTTGTGCGTCGGGTTCCATTATATCAAAGTTTCTGGGGACAACCGACTAACTGGTTAAAATAAATTTATTAAAATAAAAATGATATATACATAAGATAAAACAGAAATAAAATAAGATAAAAGCATTAAAATACATAGTAGCTTTCGAAGCAAAGTGCCTCTTCATCAGCTAGTCTGAATGGTCTACTTCAGTATATATTGATGGTTACAATAGCACAAGTCAGCTGGGCATGATCATGCATCACGAGTCTGGTGTCGGTAAAGCAGAATTATGTACACGTGAATAGTCGACGATTTCAATTATTCCCAGAGCCCAGAGTCTCTTTCTAATGGCTTTGCATAACTCAGTATACTCTATTTTCCCCTTGTCAGTGTTTATCTTGCTCTTCACGTGTCGTCTTCGGTTCATCATGAGAAGTGTATGACTAATTTTTTCTTCTTTGGATTTCTTTTTAACTATAGGTTTCTCAGGCACTTTCAGAAACTTGTATTCCTTGTTGATATCGTGGTCCTGAAAGGTCTGCAGAAGCTCAAGCTTGTTCTTAAGTTCCAGTACATACTGCCTTTTCTCCTCTTCTGTTATCTCAATGCCCTTCGTATTATTTACGAGTCAGTTCTTTCCTTACATCTACATCATACCATTCTGTGATCACTTCCAACATTTACCTTCTTCAGGACAATAACATAATTTGCCATATATCTTATGTTAGTGAGGATGAAGTCTATTTCATTAGTTGTTAATCCATTTGGGCTCTTCCATATCCACTTTCTGATCACTGTTTTCTTGAAAGAAAAAAAAAAGTGTTCATTACTGACATTCCTCGAGCTTCTGCAAATTCCACAAGTTTTTCACCTCTTTCACCAATTCCAAAATTTCCTATAGGTTCCCTTTGCGCCGTTTTGTCTCTTTCCAACCTTAGCATTGACATCCCCCATAATAATGGTGTAGCGAGTTTTCTGTTCATCTAGAAGTCTCAATTTCAGTGTATATTTCTTCAACCTCTCCATCACCATGACTCGATGTTGGTGCATAAATCATTATAACCCTTAGTTTGCACCTCTTAGAAATCCTGAGAAGCAGTCTTGACACCCTTGGTGATGTACTTTTGAATTCCAAAATGTTTTTGTTCCTGCTCAACAAAGAATGCTGAAATATGGCAAACCATGACAGAAGCAGTGTCCTTGTGCTTGATATTGGGTCTCTCTGTGCATATGCATTTTAGAATTACTCATCCTTAAGCTTAACAAACAGCAAAAGACTGAGATGACTTGTGTGATGTTTTTGCAATGGTGGATGCATTGAAACTGATGCCCACAACCTCATCTTGTTCTGTCACAGAAGTAAAGTGTTGTATTAAGGCCACCCAAGAACCAACTCATTTACCCATGCATAATATGTCCATAAATTGTGTGTGTGCTTGTTTGTTCTCTGGTCAACTTGCCTGTTTTGTCAAATGAAAAACTTAGTTTCTGAGTGAAAAACCTTGCTATCCATGCCCAAGACTGATTATCTCAGCCACAAAGAGAGAGAAAAAAAGAAAAAAAACCCATTAAAGTTCCTTGCATCATTCCAGGATTTTTATGTAGGCTTTTTCCATCAGGTGTGGAGATGGCAATAATTATAACACATGCAGATAATGTACATCGCAAATGCAAAATAAGAGAAAAAGAAGGGTTTGAAAACAGTTGTGTGAGAAATGAATGAAAATCCAGTCCTCAAAGCAACAATTTTTTTCGAGAGATCAAAGATCATGCTACTGACATGCTAAAAGGCCACCCATCATATAATACCTTTCTTTTATGCCTCCCTGGAACATGCATGGATTTCAGTCCTACAAATTTACCTGCTATCATTGCCCCCAAAACAGACTCATGAGTAGCCATAAAAAACACTTTCATATCTTCTGTATTTCAATTACAGTAAACCACCCGCTATTCGCGGTTGCTGATTTAATATAAAATGAAACCTGAAAAAATGTGAATTTTAAAGTGCCGTGAACATTTTCCGCCATAAAAAACATGGGCGTGGCTAAAATTATCTTTCCCGGTCAAAACAGTGCTCAGTAGGTGGGGAAGAGAGGGGTGACAAAATCGCGAGCGTGGATGTTTCTCGCAAATCCTTGTTCAGTATGTGTTATGCGCTTGTCATGGAAGGTTTCGTCATTTGCTTTTAATTTATATGCTTATAAACTGTTTAAATTTATAAACTGATATGCTTACAAAAGTGATAAATCTACCGTTTTGCAGCGTAAAACAGACTTTTTCGAGTGTGTTAACGGAAGAAAGTGACTTTATTGTGGGCAAGTTCTTTCTAACCCGTACAAAAATATGGCTATGAATAACAAGGGAAATGTGAAAAGATCAAAGAAGGTGATGACATTAGCGAATAAAACCTGAGTTATTAGAAAAAATTTCTAACAATGAAAGTGTCTTCTCAGTGGCAAAACATTATAAAATCAATGAGTCAATGGTACGATCAATCAAGAAATCGGAAGAAAAAATCTGCCATAGTTTCCGTGAAAACGCGCTAATTGCTTCAAAAATTTGCCCTGTAACTCGTGATGTTAAATTAGAAAAAATGGAAAAAAGCTTTAAATCTGTGGATAGAAGACTGAACTCAAAATAAAATTCCGTTAAATTCACTCATCATTCGTGAAAAAGCAAAACTTCTTTATCAACACTTTAGCGAATCTGGTGATAGCACTGGCGGGATAAGTTTTTTACGCTGGTTTGAAAGATTTGTTTGAAAGTTCTGATAAATATTACATTTAATATTAAATTGTTTCTTATTTTCATTTCGATGCCATATGCTTGTATTTCACTATGTACTATCTATGTACATAGTCATATTATGAAGATACATATAATATATACAAAGACAAAATTTTAGACTAGTTTTTCTTATATATTTCATACTTTGGAACAGAACCCCTTTATTACTATGGGTGCCATAAATCAGTATTCATGTTTTCGGTATTCGCGGCATTTCTCAGGAACGTAACCCCCGCGAATAGTGGGGATTTACTGTATTTCTAATTTTGACAGTTTCTCTAAATTTTCATGACACCCCCAGATGACTCCACAGAAGTGGAGTCATCCTCCACTTCTGGCACCAAGAGCAAGCTGCTTTTGAATTGAATTTTTTCCTTTTTTTTAAACAAAAGGTGATTACAATGGGATATAGCTTGGAATCACTTTGATTACTGCCATATGTAGCATCGAAAATGGCCCATTTTGCACGGCTGTCACCACCTCTTCTTTTACTATGCATGTATTTGCACTAGCAATGCCTGTTGTTTTTGCTCTTCCAAAGACGTAAATTTCGTTTTTTAAAATTTAATTTCATAACGTTAGGCAACCAAGTCAAAACAAGAACAAATGAATGTTTAAAAGAATTTATACAAACAAGATGTCATGAGGAAATTCACTCCCAGGGCATATCCCTAGTGAAATATTTCACTACTCAAGGCACTACTCAGAGAATTCACTTCAGAAAGGGTTAAATATGTTCACTCAGTTAAGTCGAAAAGAAAACAAGATTTATGCATTAAACTTTACTATTCAATTTAACTTCAATTATCAATTTATTTCAATCACATCATTAAAATAAATACTGACCTTACGATTTCTCTCCAGATGTTTACGTATGGCCACTGCCTTCTTAATAAGATGATACAAATCTTCAGGGAGAGTTGGAGCAAGACCCTTAGCCTTAAGAATCCTAAGGATTTTATTACCTGTTACCCATCGTACTTGAGCCACACCATGGGAGTCCCTCAGAATAACACCTGGCACAAAATAAAAATAAATAAGCATCCAATAGTCTTGCTGATCAGAATGCAGAACAGCCATACTGTAAATGCTATCTTTACACACATATTACACAACAAAATTTTACAGAATGCAGTTAAAACAAGTCAGTTATCCTTGGAGCAAGTTATTCTACTGAAGTATATCATAATTAGCCATTTTCAATCCACGGCAGGATGAAGGCCTCTCCAGCAACTTTCCAGTTCCTTCTGTTTTGTGAAATAGCCATCCATTTACTGCCCACCACAAACTCTTGAATTTCATCTGTCCATCTCCGTCGTTGTCTTCCAGGTTTTCTTCTGGCTCCTCTTGGGTACCATTCTGTTATTTTCTTAGTACACCTGTCATCATGTCTTCAAGCTATATGTTCTGCACAAGACCATTTTAGTTCTTTAGTTTTGATATGAAATGTCCATTACTTGAGTTTGCTGCCTAATCCATGCATTTCTCTTCTTATCTAACAGCCTGATTCCCAATATAATTCGATCCATCCTTTGCTGTGTAGTACTCAGCTTCTCTTCCATTCTTTTAGTGAGTACCCGAGTTTAACTTCCATAAATGATGGTGGGGGTATACACTGGTTCATTATTTTAAGTTTCAGACAAATTGGGATATTGCTCCTCGTTATGTGACTATATTTCCTGAATGCTATCCATCCAAAATTTATCCTTCTGATGACTTCCAGCCATTTATTCAAAACTATCTTTAGTTTTGATATGAAATGTCCATTACTTGAGTTTGCTGCCTAATCCATGCATTTCTCTTCTTATCTAACAGCCTGATTCCCAATATAATTCGATCCATCCTTTGCTGTGTAGTACTCAGCTTCTCTTCCATTCTTTTAGTGAGTACCCGAGTTTAACTTCCATAAATGATGGTGGGGGTATACACTGGTTCATTATTTTAAGTTTCAGACAAATTGGGATATTGCTCCTCGTTATGTGACTATATTTCCTGAATGCTATCCATCCAAAATTTATCCTTCTGATGACTTCCAGCCATTTATCATTATTACAGCTAATGATTTGTCCCAAATGAGTATATGACTCCACCTTTTCAATTACTGCTCCGTCAATCATTATATCCCTTTCTGTGGCATACTTGTTCATCATTACTTTTATTTTAGCCATATTCATTTTAAGTCCAAAATCCTTACTAACTCTGCATAACTGATTAAGATTTTCCTTTAATTCTTTGGGATCATAACTTATGACCACAATGTCATCTGCATATTGTAAATACTTCAGGTACTCTCCATTCACATTGATTCCTTTCTATGACCAGCCTAATCTTCTGAAAGCTTCCTCAAGGGCAGCAGAAAACAGCTTCGGAGATATTGTGTCTCTTTGTCAAACTCCTTTCTCAATTTTAAATTTATTACTGTCTTTGTCTATTCTAATAAAGGAGGTACCGTTGTCATATTTTTTCTTCAAAATCATAATATATGGGGGTATCTATGCCTTGTCTTTCCACTGCCCGAAACATTGCCTTATGCTGTATGGAGTCAAAGCCTTTTCATAATCCACAAATGCGAGGCAGAATGGTGTTTTATATTCATTTGCTTTCTCCATTAGCTGTGATATTACGCGAAGCTGATCCACAGTTGAGAATCCTGTCCTAAACCCAGCTTGCTCTTTCGGTTGATTTTCATCAAGTATTCTTTTTAATCTGTTAGTAATGACCCTTGTGAACAACTTGTAGAGGTGTCTTAACAAGCTAATTGGTCTATAATTTCCAATTTCTGATTTATCTCCTTTCTTATGCAGCAAAACTATGAATGCATTATTCCACTCCTTAGGCAGCACAACTTTTCTAATGCATTTTGTGAAGTTTTTGTTGTTATTTGGTTTTTAGGAGCATTAGCAACTAAGGCCATATTGCTCCAGGATATGTGGTGGTCATTCCCTGACCTCCCCGCATCCTCCGTATTTGGTGGTGACGGGCTCGAACCCCGGTCTAATCAAGAAGCGTGTGCTACGTACTGCTGCTCCTTCCCACCTGGCTACGGAGGCGCCCATTTTTGTGAAGTCTTGCCAGTTTTTGTGTCATGTCTTTTCCTCCCAATTTTAACAACTCTACAGTAACTTCATCTTCCCTCGGGAATTACCGATTCTTCAACGCATGTTCTACCTCATCAGGAAGGATATCAGGCATGTCGTATGTGTTACTAATTTAAGATCCATCTTCCCCACTGGTGGCACCATTCCCCCGCTCGTTGTATAATTCTCTATAGTTGTCTTCTACTATTTGAATCATGCCTTCTCTGCTATTTATAAGTACCCCACCACTATTCTTCAGTTTCAGTATCATTTGTCTTTCTGTATTACTGCTCATGGCTGCTGATTTAAATCCTTTGTTTTCCCTTAATGCTTGTTCTACTTTTCTTGTGTTAAATCTTCTTATGTCCTGAATATCTTTCTAATGGCTTTGCATAACTCAGTATACTCAATTTTCTCCTTGTCATTCATCATGACAAGTGTTTAACTAATTTTTTTCTACTTTGGATTTCTTTTTCCCTATAGGTTTCCTGGGCTTTATCATTTTCAGAAAGTTGTAATATTCCTCGTCGATACCTTGGTCCTGAGCAGTCTGCAGAAGCTCAAACTTGTTCTTAAGTTCCAGTACATACTGTTTTTTCTCCTCTTCTGAAAAAAAAAAAAAAAAGACCTTTGCATTTTTTACTCGAGTCAGTTTTTTCCTTTCTTTACGTACATCTATATCAAATGTGCATCTTACCGCTCTGTGATTATTTCCAGCATTTACCTTGTTCAGGACGACAACATCATTCATGATATGTTATCTTCTGTTATTGAGGATGAAGTCGATTTCATTAGTTGTTAATCCATTTGGGCTCTTCCATGTCCACTTTCTGCTCACAGTTTTCTTGAAAAAATGTGTTCACTACTGACATTGCTCGAGCTTCTGCAAATTCCAAAAATTTTCCACCTCTTTCATTTCTTTCAACAATTCCAATATTTCCTAGAGTTCCCCTTTCTGCACTGTTTTGTCTCTTCCCAAACTTAGCATTGAAGTCTCCCATAATGATGGTGTAATGGGTTTCTGCTCATCTAGAAGACAATTTCGTTGTACATTTCTTCAACCTCTTCATCATCATGGCTAAGCTGGTGTATAAATCATTATAACCATTAGCTTGTATCTCTTAGAAATCCTCAGAAGCAGTCTTGACACCCTTGGTGATGTACTTTTGAATTTCAAAATGTTTTTTTTTATCTTTATGAACCAGAAAGCCAACTCCACCTTTGCTCTTTTCACTGTTTCCATTGGTGTACAGCAAATTTCCACTTGATAAACTTATAAGTGATTCATTTCTTCTATCAATGATATTCCAATTCACATTTTCTAGATCTAATCCAGCTCTATTATCCCTTTTCCAGCTCTAATATCCTGTCTTCACAAATAAGTGATCTTGCATTGTAACAGGCCAAGTTCAGTTTCTGTGCATGGCAGCCTGGTCGTACCTAGAGATTCTTATCACACTCTGCTTTCACTTTGATCCTCTCGCTGATGTAAGAGGGGGAGTGGAAGCCGCTGGGGACCGAGGGCCATTTGTTTCATTGTACTGGAGGGTTTGGTCTTTTCCTCTTCATGCGTCTTGAAGAGAACCAATCTACACATTCGTTGCCACCTAAGTGACACAACAGGGCTTACCATTGAGGTGTGCATGAGTGGATTTTAGGGAGGTGGGCCAACCTGTTGTTTGTCATTTGGTTTTTAGGAGCATTAGCAACTAAGGCCATATTGCTCCGTTGATAATGCGGTGGTCATTCCCTGACCTTTCTGCACTCTCAGTATTTGGTGATCACGCACTCGAACCCCGGCCTAATCAAGAAGCGTGTGCTACACACTGCTGCTCCTGCCCGCCTAGCACCGGGGCCAACCGGACTTTTCCTAAATCTTCTGAAATTGAAAGATATTGGATCCATCAGTGTTTTACACTAAGTGTCTGATAACACACAGAATGCCTGTTCCTGATGCATATATTCTATTACTAATAGATTGTTATTTGGTTTTTAGGAGCATTAGCAACTAAGGCCATATTGCTCCGGGAATATGCGGTGGTCATTCCTGACCTTTCTGCATCCTCTGTATTTGGTGGTGACGGGCTCGAACCCTGGTCTAATCAAGAAGCGTGTGCTACGCACTGCTGCTGCTGCTCCTTCCCACCTGGCTACGGAGGTGCCACTATTACTAATAGAATATATGCATCAGGATCCAATCTTCAAGACTTTTTATATGTGCAAGTTCATCAATGGTATTTATTCAAGATCAAATTCCAATTCCAATTCATCACAACATACATTTCCAATACACTCTCTCTCACTCTCTCTACAATAAATGTCTTAATCTTTTACCAAAAAATAAATAATAAATAATAAATAAATAAAAATTACCCAAGAAAGCTACATGAAAGAAAAATACCGTATTTCCCCATGTATAAGACGCACCGTTTTTTGAAAATTTTTGGGTCTAAAAACTGGGTGCATCTTATGGTTGTAGATTTTTTTTACTTGCATTTCCTGCTTTTTCGCGCTTGTTGTCTTTGCGCTCATTGTTTCACACTTATTACTGGTATATTAGGTTACGTTTTGCCATGTTCTGGCCAGAAATGGCTCAGAAAAGATTTTCATACAGTGCTGAATTCAAGTTAAAAGTGATCCAGTTTGCAAAAGTAAATGGAAATCGTGCTACTGAACGTAAGTTTGGTCCTCCTCCAACTGAGAAAACAATCCGAGACTGGCTATGGGAAGAAGAAACCCTACTGAAAATGCCACGGCAGAAGAAGGCCATTAGAGGCAAGTCAGCAAAATGGCCTGATTTAGAGAGGGAACTGAACATATGGATTGAGGAGCAAAGGGCAATTGGAATTCCTGTGTCCACAAAGATGGTTCAGCATGAGGCAAAAAGAACTGCTGATGAAAAAGAAGTTACTGATTTCAAAGGAAGACACAATTGGTACTTCAGGTTCATGAAACGGAATGGACTAAGCATGCGTACACGCACCAGACTTGCCCAAAAGATGACTGAAAGCTATGAGCAGAAGGTCCTCGAATTTCATCGTTTTGTCATTCAATGTCAGAAGACACATCAGTTTGAGTTAGGACAGATTGCAAAATATGGATGAAGCCTCCCTTCAATTTTATGTCCCAAGTAACAGAACTGTTGATAAGAAGGGGGTAAAAACTGTAACTGTGAAGACAAGTGGGCAAAAAGAGCCATTAAACAGTTGTTCTAGCTTGTGCCGATGGAACCAAGCTGCCTCCTATGCTGATTTTCAAAAGCAAAACAATGCCAAAAGAAGACATTCCTCGAGGAGTGATTGTCCACATTCATGACAAGGGTTGGATGGATCAGGATGGGATGAAGATCTGGTTTGAGAAAGTTTGGAGCAAGAGACCAGGTGGGCTCTTATGCAAACCTGCCCTATTAGTGCTTGATCAGTTCAGGGCACACATAACAAAAAATACAAAGAAGATTGCTGCAGAGCAAAAAACAAAACTTGCCATCCCAGCTCCAACCACTTGATGTCAGCATTAACAAACCCTTCAAAGCTGCCATGAGAGACGAATGGAACCAATGGATGAAGTCTTCTGGGGACAATTTGACACCAGCAGGAAGAGTGAAGAAACCAACTATAGGAAAGGTTTGTACTTGGGTGAAAAGATCCTGGGATAATATCAAGGTTGAGATCATTGTCAAGTCATTTAAGAAGTGTGGCATTTCAAATGCCATAGATGGAACAAAGGACGAGGCAATATATGAAGACAGTGATTCGTCATCAGACACAGATGAGGACAAGCTAATGGATGGGAGTTTTGACAGTGATGAGTTGTATGAATTTTATGACGAATAAAACTTGAGTTCAATAACTTTATGTAATACATTTTTTTTGAAATTTCGGGCCCCAAAATTAAGGTGCGTCTTATACATGGGGAAATACGGTATTACATGCAACTATATACTAAAACAAATAATGCATTAACAGAAAAAAAAAAACTAATTTTCAGGACAATAAACACTTCAAATCCGAACATGGAAGTTTATAGCAACTTAATTTTCACACACACAAAATCGATTTAAGTGCTGCAAGTTAAATCTAAAACCACGAATGGACATGCTGCCGATGACCAGGTTCTAATAGAAGAAAATGAGAACTCATTGCAGAGAACCATTTTCTCATTAAACAAAATAACAAAATCATTAATATGAAAATTGAAACTTCAAACACAAAAGTGATGACATTTAAAGAAAGATCATCTAAAGGAATAAGAAGCAAGATCTACATTGATAATACTATTGTATTTTTCAAACACCTAGGATACAAACTTATACTATGAAAAAGATATTGAGCAAAAAATAAATAATTACATAGGAATAACTAAAACTATAAATCGTATTTTCAAATCCGATCTAGTGCATAAAAAAACAAGGACACTGATACATTTGGTCCTTAAGGTTGTTGCAGACATTCTCTCAGATATGTCAGACAAGCTGTATTTGCTACCCGGGAGTCTAAAACGCTGATTGAACTGATATTTGGGTGACACCCAAGTCAAGTGGACCCAATTTCGGCAAAGTCCGAACGGTCTGTGACAACCAAATCCTCTGCTTGCATCTTCATGATGGTGCTATTGTTAGTAATCCCGGGTGGAATCCCCATACGCAAGTGGTAACACAGAGGGACGTGATGTAGATGACTCATCAACCAGTACAATACCACCACTTTGCTTATTGGAGGTTTGAAGTGGTGGAACCCATGTTTCTTCTCTAGAGCTAAGTTTCCGGTCAACCCTTCCCCATCACTTCCATCATGCAGTATGACTGATGACTTTTGAGGTTGTGATGGACATCATGGCGAGATCCAATCTTCCTTACATTTCAAGGGTACAGCTCTAAAATGGTGTTTACAGACCACCCACTAGTTAGTACACCGGACCGAACCTATTGGTAACTCTTTAGAAGGCTTCCGGATCAGCTAGTGTATAATCTTGCTATGTCTACTCTGCCAGATAGTGACTGGAGGGAGTCTGAGTAGTGTCTTCGGGGGGGGGAGACTGTCGAGGCCACGTTAAGTCAAGAATCTGGGTATATTCTTACTACGTGTACACCATATCCAAAAATTTCTTTACTTCATACATCTTGTCCCCCCCCCACATTTTCTTACTATTGAATACACCACGAATTGTCAAACTAATAGAGTAAGCTTATCTCCGAAAAGACGATACACTTCCTAGTTCATTTCACAAATGGTCTCAGTTCTAATATCAACAATGTCCATTTCCACTTGCAGTCTGCCAAACCCCATGTACTTTTTCTGACAGAATCTCAGTTATCGGTTGATTCAACTACTGTTCATCTCAATTGCCCAAATTATTCACTGTATGATTCTCTTCGCCTCAAAGGTCATACTTGTGCATATGTCCATTCCGATATTCCCTGTCAGACACTTGGTAATTTGGAATCTCCTCTTTTCGAACTTCTCTAGCTTAAAGTCTCTCTACCTCATTCTGTCAAATTCATCTGTTGTCGCTACCGTTCTCCCAACTCCACTAATCACTTGGAGCTCTTTGACTTCCTCTTTTTGCAACTTGACCTTCTCCAGTTATTTGGTTTTTAGGAGCGTTAGCAACTAAGGCCATATTGCTCCAGAGATATGCGGTGGTCATGGGCTCGAACCCGGTCTAATCAAGAAACAGGTGCTATGCACTGCTGCTCCTGCCCACGGAGGCGCCACATTCTCAGGTCTAACTTTCCTAACAGTAAGGTAATTTTCCTTGGTGATTTTAATGTTCACAACTCCAGCAGGGTTCTGTTTTCTAGTCACACCGACTCAGCTGGACGAGATGCTGCGGCTTTTGCAATTACTAATGAACTCGCACTGATTGTTCATTTTGCCTTCCAGAATACCGGATAATCCTAACGATACAGCCAACACACAATCTTTTTCTTACAAACAACCTTTCTAAGTACGCGGTCGAAGTGAGAGGTCCTTTAGGCACCTCAGATCACAACTTGGTGATTGTCTCTTCTCTAATGGAACCTTTATCTCATGGCTATTCCCAACCTCGTATTGTTTGGCATTACAAGAATGCAAAATGGGATGACCTGCGAGATTTCTTTTCTTCTTTTCCTTGGTCGGATTACTGTTTCAAAACTTCTGATGTCAACGTTTGCTCTGATCGTATCAGTAAAATTATTCTTGTAGGAATGGAATCCTTTATACCACACTGCACTTTAAAATCTTGTCCTTTATCTAAACCTTGGTTTTCCAATAAATGTGTTCAGGCTGTTCAAGAGAAGAACGTTGCATATCGTAATTGGCATGTTTCTAATTCTTCAGTTTCATTTTCTGCCTACACCAAAGCTCGCAACAATTGTAAGGCAGTTATTTATCAGTCCAAACTAGAGTTTGAACAGGCTAAGAGTAGAAAACTTGCTTCTTGCCCTAATTGTAGCCGAGCATTCTGGTCTCTTGCAAAGCTACTGGCCACAACTTTTGCCCATCTCTGCTACCACCTCTGTCAAAACCAGATGGTTCTGTTGTCACTTCAGCCAAGGATAAAGCTGACCTGCTAGCATCCCATTTTTCTTCCAACTCATGTATTAATGATCTTGGAAAAACACCTCCACCATGCTCCATTCAATGCCTCCTGTGGTCTTCCGTCAAAAGGACGTCAGAAGGATTTTGACGAATCTTGATGGTAAGAAAGCTCCAGGTCCTGATGGTATCTCTCCACTTGTTCTCAAAACCTGTGCTGCCTTTTTTCACTTTCTTATTCCAAAGGTGTTTTTCCTTCTGCTTGGAAATTTGTTCATATCCAGCCAGTTCCTAAAAAGGGTGACAAATCCCTCTCATTCAATTATCGTTCCATTACAAATTACTTCTACACTTTCTAAAGTAATGGAGAAATCAATTAACCGTCAACTCTTAAACTACCTAGAAACCTTCTGTCTGATCAACAATCACCTGTATGGATTCCAGCAGTGTTGATCCACTGGTGATAAATGGAAAAGTTCGCTGAAACACAAGCATTTGCTCTTGACGCCTCAAAGGCTTTCGATCGTATTTGGCATTAAGGTCTTCTAAACAAGCTTCCATCTTATGGTTTGCTAACTGTTTTTTGTAACTGATTATCCAATTTTCTCTCTGATCGCTCACTGAGGGTATTGGTAGATGGCACTCTGTCTTCTAACTTCTCCACAAATTCTGGTGTCCCCCAAGGTTCAGTTCTTTCCCCCCACTCTTTTCCTATTGTATATTAATGACCTTCTATTGATTGGAAATCCTATCCATAGTTTTGCCAATGATAGCACATTGCATTCCACCTTTCCAGTTTGAGAAACCTTGCCGTGCTCAATCAGCTTCAACTTCTCGAACATCTGCTACCAATTCCTGAAATGCCGATCTCCAGGTAATTCTCCAGTGTGGCAAAGACAACTTAGTTGATTTCAATCGTTCTAAAACTCAGTCTTGTCTTATATCTCGCAAAAAGGATTCTTCTGCTGTTTTGTTTTGTTTGGTTTTCAGGAGCATTAGCAACTAAGGCCATATTGCTCCGGGATATGCGGTGGTCATTCCCTGACCTTTCCGCATCCTCCGTATTTGGTGGTGACGGGCTCGAACCCCAGTCTAATCAAGAAGCGTGTGCAACGCACTGCTGCTCCTTCCCACCTGGCTACGGAGGTGCCTTGGATTCTTCTGCTCCAATGCTTATCTTTGGTCACACTCCGATTTCTAGGCAAGATGATATATCTCTTTTGGGGATTATCCTGACTTCTAATTTCTCTTGGCACAAGCACATTACAAATATTGCTTCCTGTGCATCTAAAAACTTGGTTTCCTCTTTCGCTCTCGGCATTACTTTTCTTCCAAACAGCTCTGCACAAATACGATTTGTACAGAGTGTACAACTCTGTACAAATCACAAATCTGCCCTGCCATGGAATATTGTTCCCACATCTGGGATGGTGCCCCCAAAGTCTCTCTCAGGCTTCTAGATTCCATTCAGAAGAGGGCAGTTATGTTAATTAATGACTCATCTGTAACAGAGTCTCTCCACTCAGTGTCTCATAGATGTATTGTTTCTGCTGCATGCCTTTTCTACAGATACTTCCATGAGCACTGTTCTTCTGAATTGGCTTCTGTAATTCCTGCTGTCTTTCAAAACAGTCAGAAAACTTGCTGCCAACATCCATTTGCTGTCCAACTTCAAACTCACAGAACTAACTTTTCATCTTCCTCGTTTATTCATTCAACTGTCGTTTTCTGGAACAACCTTCCTTCATACATATTTCCTGAAAATGCAGTCTACAGAAGTTCAAGTCCAATGTCAATAAATATCTTCTTTCATCTTCTCAACCTCCAACTCAAGCACAGTACTAAATACTATAGGTTCTAATACCTCTCGTTTGGGGTTTTCATAAAAAAATAAAAACCTCATCAGACCTATCTTTTTAAATGCTTCCAATGGCATTTAAAAAGATAGGTCTGTTTTTTCTTTTTAATCTGAAGTACATTCACACACTAGATTACATGTGCCCCTGTAATGTGAGTTACAGATATGTAAATTCTCCATGATTTCGTGTACAGTACTTAGAAAAGTAAATAAAAATATAAAGGGTACCAATATAATGATACAAAATTTAGCAAGACACTAGTAAATTTTCATTTTAATGATGTGTGCCTGTAGATTCTACAGTGCTTTAAAATTATAAAAGCTATTCACAAGTTGCTTGATCCAATTCAAATTTAGAATTTCATTGTAGATGTATTATAAAAAATCCATAATAAAATGCATATAAAACAGTCCAATGTGGTCAGAGAGCTGTAGAAACTTCAAAATACATATTTTAAATTGTCCAATATCAAGAATAAACTGTATTTTGCTATAAGGAAACATTTCTTAACAACCTGCATGATCAGTCCATACGCAATAAACTAACTTGTATGCCTGTTAATTTTCCCACAGTTTGAGGCTTTTGGCCTGAATTTTTATTAAACATTAAACTACTAAACACCATTTGGCATCTCTCATACTGTGAACTTCATTTCACAACTTGGTTGTCAGCTGTTATACAATCAGGGTATCTATCCACCGATGAAGAGCTAAATTGTACTGAAACACTCATCTGGTTGGTGGTGGTGGTGGTGGTATCCACTGAGAATATGTAAACAGCAATCTTCTGTACTAGGGAAGCTTTACTTATTCACAACGTATAACCAAACAGGCAACTCGCGAAGGCAAACATTCACAATATGAGATGTAACAAAGTGATGCCACTACAACTTCGGTCAATTTACTGCACACAGACATGATACATTTCCTTGTAAATTTTCCCGCAGTCTGATGTTTTTGCCCTGGATTTTTATTAAGTAATAACTTACCTTTATTATAACATATTGGTTGTTATCCATGTGATCTGCCCTGTAATATATCCTATACCAAGTTTCTTGATACATATGCCACATGGTTTATTCATTCAAACTTAACAAAACAATTAGAATTATTATGTAATACAGTCTAATACAAATTACAACAACAATCAGGACTTCTGATGACTGTTCCCAGAACAAAATTTAAAATATTTTATATAGCTGTGATGCTAACATGACTACCTCAGCTACCTGTGCAGATAAAGCCCATGAAATTGCCCAAAATCATCAATTTTGAGTAAGATGCATTTTTTCCCCTAACAGTTAATTCTATGTATCTGCATTCAAAAACCCATCTATCTATGTACATAAATCATGCCTACAGAGGGGGGGGGGGGGAACTCCAGAGAAACATCATTCCACTTTGAAGCCTAAAAGACAGACGAGACAAAATACAAATTACAAGTGTATTAATATCAAGGAGACTTCTAGCAACTTATTTAATGCATATAACATGAAATAATTGATCAGATGACAACACTGACACATCTAATTTGCAGTGAGGTTGGAAATTATACGTGCTGTAAAGAAATGGATTTTAGAGATTTATGACTAAACTAATAAACTATAAAATAGTTTAATAAATAAACAATTAAATAATAATAATAAAAAGAAATAATAAATGTGTTTATATACATAAAATGGACTTGCATCAGACTTACAAAGAAGTCGGTTGGAACGGAACTCCGTCGTAAATTGAGGAGTGACTCTACTTATATCCTTTAACCAGAGACCTACTTCTGATTGATTAGATTCTTATTCTATACCACTATCACCAAGGGAATGTGAAAATGCTTGACAACAGAATGGGAAAAGGGGTAGTGAAAAGTTAAGAGATATTGAATATGATGACTCTTCTTTAAATGCATATTCAAGTTAAAAGCTAGCTATAAGGACTAAAACCCTGAAGAACAATTAGCAGCTTATTTTGCTTTTCCATAGTGTGTTATCATTCATACATGATCAAAGCACCTATTTCATAACATGCCAGGTATTATCTCAAAGTTTCTTTTGAAAAAAGAAAAAAAAAAAAAAAACTAAGTACAAACAGTTGTTGTTGTTTTGGTTTTTAGGAGCATTAGCAAATAAGGCCATATTGCTCCGGACATATGCGGTGGTCATTCCCTGACCTTTCCGCATCCTCCGTATTTGGTGGTTATGGGCTCGCACCCCGGTCTAATCAAAAAGCGTGTGCTACGCACTGCTACTCCTGCCCACCTGGCTACAGGGACACCAAATGCAAACAGTGAAGTTCTGGTATATCATGTTTCTTACACATCGTACATATTATGACTCCTTATGCCCAGCAGCTTGAAAGATCATGAAAATGATCTCTGAAAAGACAGAACCAAATGCAGTCTCACATGTTTTATATTAATGAGAAATAAAAATCAAACTAATTAAGGATTATTAAATTAAATTAATTTAATTTAATTTAATTTTTATTTGTATTATTTTTTATTTAGTTTTTATTTTAATTTACTTAGTTTAATTAAATTAAGATTACTAAATTAAGGATTATTGAGAAATTATTTCTTCACACTTCCTCTGTTACAGGTTTACTCAAGTAACTGGAAATGAATTCTGCAGTGTCAACTAATTCTCATATTTATTTACTAGTCAACAGATTTTTATATATTGCCATAATATTCAAATATACACAGAGGTGATCAAATAAAAAAAATAAAAATAAAAAAACGAATAAATTATACCACTTACCTATCTGAGATGGTGTAAGACCCTTCTTTGCTAATTTGTATATTTGTTCCTTCACATCATCAGGAGTGAGTTTAAGCCACTGTAAGAAAATGTCTTATTTTAACTTAAATATTACTTTTAGTCTAATTTATAAACATTAACTTCAGTACAAAATTTATGGAATGACAAGTACATTCTTTTTCTAACTTTCAAAAGGATACAAATTATTCCAAAAATAAGTTAAAGATAGATAACCTGATGTTTTATTGCAGACGAAATAGACAAGATTTGCAGACAAAAACTGACGTGAAGGAAATGTCTTGTAATATTACATTAGTGCTATTACTATTAATGATGTCACCAACGGACTGTCAGATTTTAAGGGGGGTAAAGAGAATATTATTATTCATGTGGGGACTAATGACATTAAGCATACATGATCTGATGATTTGTTAGACAAATATAGTACCATGCTGAAGAAATGCCACAAGTTAGGTCACAATGTCTGTGTCTGCAATTCTGCCCAGGCTGCTGTTGTTTGTTTGGTTTTTAGGAGCATTAGCAACTAAGGCCATATTGCTCCCGGACATGCGGTGGTCATTCCCTGACCTTTCCGCATCCTCCATATTTGGTGGTGACGGGCTCGAACCCTGGTCTAATCAAGAAGCGTGTGCTATGCACTGCTGCTCCTTCCCACCTGGCTATGGAGGCGCTCTGCCCAGGCACAACAGGAGGGATTATATGCTGAAAGCCTTGTTGATTAAGTTAGGTCACAATGTCTATGTGTCTGCAATTTTGCCCAGGCACAACAGGAGGGATATATGCTGTAAGCCTTGTTAATTAACTTGAAGAATTCTGAAAGGGTTTTGGGGTGAAATTTCTATCAGCTTGGCCCGCACTTGTAGGCAGAAGGAATCTGTTTTGTGGAGACTGGATACATTTAAACAAAGGTGGTGCAAGAGTTTTTTGCCAGTATTATTGAGGATATCTTAAAGGTTAAGAGAAACTGTTAGTTTGGAAGGACAAGGGTAATATAGATACACGTTTATCTGATAATACAGGCGATTCCGGTTATTTGGGACACATCGGGACTAGTGCATTTTGGCCCGATTAAGCAGCTGCCCCAATTATCCGAAGTTTCGCGTAAATAGTTAAAAATACAATGCACCCCCCTTTACAATTGGTTCACTGTACAATCAAATCACCCTACGACGAACTCAACGTAGTAAAGTACCATTCACTATACGATGTGCAGTAAGTGCCGGTCATTGTGACTACGTTTGCGAATTGAATTTTAATTCTATTAAACAGCAATTCTAATTAGCAAAAATATGAGGAATATTACCCACAGGCTATAAAAGCAAAGTATATTAAGCAAAAATTTACCCTTTATCACCTTATCAATTAAAAAATTAAATGATATTAAATGAGAAATACAGCACTTCATCAGCCCACATAAAATACAATCGATTCCAGTTATTTGGGACACATCGGGACTAGTGCATTTTGGCCCGATTAAGCGGCTGCCCCAATTATCTGAAGTTTCACGTAAATAGTTAAAAATACAATGTACTCCCACCCCCCTTTACAATTGGTTCACTGTTCAATCAAATCACGTTACGATGAAGTCACCATTGTAAAGTACCATTCACTATATGATGTGTAATAAGCGCTGGTCATTGTGATCACGTTTGTGAATTGAATTTTAATTCTATTAAACACAGTGATTCTAATTAGCAAAAAACATGAGGAATGTTATCCATAAGCTATAAAAGTAAAGATATATTAAGTACAAATTTACCCTTTATTACCTTACCAATCAAAAAATTAAATGATACGTGAAATTCGGAAGAATATACATGATAATCGGAATAATTAATACGTACTGTAATATTTACATACGAACTAGTTGACATTTCTGTTCACTGACATTTGTGAGTGGGGGGGGGGTAAAATTTAAAACAGCAAACAGATAAGCAAATTCAGTAAGATCGAGTTTACTGTCGGTTTATGATAGATTTTACTAACAGAACAGCCCAATAAACAGGTGACTGCTAATTGTTATTGTTTTATGGTTGTGACCTCCAGAATTTCGACCAAACCACGTGGTACCATCTGAGACAATCGTAGGGTAATCTCCAGTGCTGCGGTCTCCTGCCCCGATTAAACGGCATGCTGTCCCAATTAAGCGAAGTAAACCCTGGCTATTTTCTCGATTGGTTTCTGTTTTTTTAAGATTTGCCCCAATTAACTGGTGGCCCAAATAAGCAGAATCCACTGTACTAGTAAAAGTAATGCTTGCACATACCTCAAGAGTTCTTGTTTGTTACCACAACAGAACATATTAGCAAGATGTTCCGAGGGCAAAAACGTTTCAAATGAGGGGGTAGCTAACTAAACAAGAACACTAAGTCTTAAGATTTATACAGTAATGTCAGAAATGCCATTAATAAAATGAGTGAATTCGAACTGCTGGTTAGGACAAGTAATGCTGACATAATAGGGCTTATGGAAACGTGGGGCCATCAGAAGATAGGGGATAATGAGTTTCAGGGTATATATAATGTATTTAGCAAGGATAGGGAAGATAGAAGGGGTGGTGGGATCATGCTAATCATCAAAAGCAGCCTGAGTGCAACAAAAGTTTTCCTGGATTCAGATGTTTCACACCCAAGTACAGAATCTGTATAGTTGGAAGCAAAGGTATAATGAGAGAGTGGGAGTAATCTACAGGCCAGTTAATTGTGAAGATTATGATGAGAGCCTCTACATGCAAATGGAATGGGCAAGTAAGCATCATAATGTCTTATTATGGGTGATACTAATTTCCCTCTAATTGGTTGGAGCAAATGGGAAGGAAACTCGACATGGGGGACAAAATTTTTAAATCAACTAGATAGTTGTTATTTGTATCAACGTGTCAGGGAAATTACTAGGGAAAAGAATATTCTAGACATCATCACACACGAACTAGATGACATAATAGGGCTGACAGTACAGAAACCAGCGTTCACAGAGTTCTACACTGGACAATAAAGAGAGGTAGCAGTAATTAAAGACAAAGAAATGTTTTTTTTTTTTTTTTTTTCCAGGAAATGAAATTACAATGCCTTAGAATGCTACATGGCCTCTATTAACTGGGAGGAGAGTGATACAATTGAATTATGGTATACCTTTAAAACATTAATTACACAAGCCTTGAATGCTTATACACCATTAAAAAAAATACTACACAAGGAATATTCCAAGTTGGATGAAGAAGGAAGTTGCTAGATTACTTGAGCAGAAAAAGACAGCATGGAAAAGTTACAGAGCAATAAAAAGTGCTGAAGCCTATATAAGCTACAAATTGATCTGTAACAATGCCACAGAAAAGGTTAGGCTGACAAAGGCATATTATGAGAAATTGCTGGCAAAGAGTGGGGATAAGGAATTCTTCATATATAAAAATGCAAAGAAGAGAAGGACAAAACCAGATCGGACCATTATGTATTTGGCATGGGATTGTATTAGATACCCCAGCTGAAGTTGCAGATGAACTCAACAGTTATTTTGCATCGATAATTACAGAAGAAAAACCCTTTACGTAAATGAGAATTTATGGGAGTGAAGTTGAAAAAATGTAATTAATGATGTTGAAATCACACGTTTATTTAATGAAAAAACACTTGAGGCTACAGGCCAGTACGGCTCCCTTAATACCATGTAATCTTAAGGGAGTGGTTATCAGGATGCACCACCCTGGTGCTTGTTGCTTCCTGATAGCAAAGTGGCCAGAAACAACTAAACAACATAACAAGCACATACATGGCACAAATATAGCATTACACACATTTCTGGCCTTTCTGCAGACGTTTTGTAACATCCAGTGTACCACAGCAGAGTTGAAGTAGTGTTTGAGAGCCGCCTTACATATACAGGTTAAATACTATACAGGTTTAACCAAACATGCGCATGGAATTTTACGAAATTGGGTATTAGCAGTCACCTACCTGTTAGGAAGATACTTGTTTCAGAGAAACGCAGAAAACTGCACTTGCTGTGGTTCCGAGAACATCGTGATTGGACAGTGAAACACTGGAAGAAAGTCATGTGGTCATACGAATCACGATATACTTCATTTCAAACTGATGGTATGCAGAGAGTGTGGCGAGAAACTCACCAAGCGATGGACCCTGCTGCTTGTTAAGATAACTCAAGCATTTGCTGGTATCATTGTATGGAGAATGTTTTGTTTGCATGGGCTACTTTGATACAAGTGTCATCCAGGGAGTACCTGAATTTGGTATCAGATCCACTGCACCTTGCAACCTTTATCCCAAAATAATGTCCCCTTTATCAATGACAACTCAACAGCGCATTGTGCTAGAATGGTTCGGAGAATATGACACGGATTTCTAACGTCTTCCCTCTCTCCCCTCCACCAAATTCATCTGACCTTAATCCTATTCAGAATGTGTGGAATATGCCAGAAAGAGAGAGAGAGAGAAAGAGCTATTTGGAAATGAAGTCCTCTTCCTTCAACCCTGTCACAGCTATGTGATATTTTGGTGAAAGAATGATTATAACTGGAAAAAATACACTATAACAACTTACAGAATCCATGATGCGCCGTGCACTTGCTTTATTTGAAATAAAGACAACCCGATACTGGATAAAGGTTCTTATTTTTTTGGCCAGTGTATGCGTATAATGGCTTAAAGCATTATAGCGAAAAATTCATATGTAAACTCGTTGGAATCGAAAATTTCCCTACAATTAAACATTATGGTCTGCTGGTACATCAATAATGGTACTTATAACAGACAATATTTTTACTATAATTATGCTATAACTATCATACTTCATTGAGGTTAAATATGAGATTGGTAGAGTAGTTAATGATCACAGCAAAGTGTAAGTATTACACCTGTGGAAAGTAACCCCAAAATAACTTAATACATTTGGTGGAAATTCCATTCTTAACTAAAGCAGGTAGTGGAGGAAAGGGACTTGGGGTGTTATGATAAAGTCAGACAGGAAGTCCTCCAAGGATTGTTCAAAGGAAAGGCCCATGGTGTCCTATCAATGATTTATCAAACAATTGCTAGTAGAGATAAGGACACCATAATTCCAATATAAGGCTATTGTTAGACCACACTTGGAATACTGTGTTCAAGTATGCAGACCACACATAAAGAAACATTTTGCTTCTTTAAAGGGTCCAAATGAGTGACTTGCCTGGCGAGATCGGCAAAAGGGCATCCATATAAGGAAAGATTTCGAATGTGTGGGTTGCAAACTAGGCACCGAATGTGTGGGTTGGAAACTAGGCACCTTAGAGGAGACTTCATTGAAACATTTAAGGCTCTGAGAGTCATAAGTAAAACGAATGAGGACGAAATTTTCACGGTTATAAATGATTCTAGAACTAGGGCACATAATTTCAAGTTATGGGAGGGAGATGTTTAGACTGAATTGCAGGAAGTTTTATTTTAACCAGTGAGTTATAAATTACTGGAATAAGTCACCTACATGGGTGGTAGAGGCTGACAGTTGAAATTCAAAGGTCAGCTGGGTAACTACCTGCAGGTGGATGGAAACGCATAGGTTGTCCATATCCTTCTCTCTTATTATTTATTTTTTTATTGGTATGTTTTGATCTCGAATCAACTTCATCTACTTAAAAACTGCTTCATCTATACCTTGCCAAAGGCATAATAATTTCACACTTCTGACTGGGTCCCGTTTCCTCAAACAGTTAGAGAATCGAAACAGGATTTTTCAGAATGGTTGATAAACTACTGGCAGGAACATCAAATTTTAAAGAGTTTTTTTTTTAACGCCACGATCTACACTATTAAGCACTTCTACCTTTTCACACTACACTCAAGGATTTCCTCTTAAGACACTGTAAGGTTACTTGTGCAGCAGTTAAAACAAAGCTGAAATTAGGGACCGCTTGTAGCTACCATGTAAACAGAAACAGATGAAATTTAGTGAAAGTGTGGATAACTAATTTCTTCGAAACAACAGATGAATTTCCGAGATAAAGAAAAATCTCTCTCCTAATTCTCTAATAGGATGCTTACGGGAAAATATAGGTTGACCAGAGCCAACGCCCGTGTCAGGAATATGCCTTAATCTTTTCCAATGGCTGTGGAGAGCTGACTAGCGAGCGGGACTTCTCGGTGTATAAGCTTTATGGGTTTTACTCATTTTTAGCCATTGCTGACTCACTGCTGGGCAAAGGCTCTCCCAAACTTCCATCTTTTTCCATCCCACACGTGGTTGGCCAGTTTATACCTGCAGGGTTTTGCGGGCACCATTAAATCATAAAATGTTTTAGTTCTTAATTCATGGAATTAAAGCCTTTAGCTATTAAAAGCTAAAGAGAATAATGCTTAATCCTTTTAGCTCTTAATTCGTGCTTTCTACAATATCAGCATTATTGCCTAAAAGCCAGAGGTGCGAACAATGCATACCCAGGTCTCTCGAAATTAGTTCGTTATATGGAAATTCTTTGTTAAAGGAAAATATTTTCAATGTAATGACCAAGGGGAAATCAAAAAAGTGCGCTACATAGAAAATTTCGCTATATGGAAGTTTGTTAAGGAGAGGTCCGACTATATTTGCATTCAAAGCATTCTTAATCCTACAAGCATTACACAGCTTGAATAAATCAAGTAACTAAAGGAAGGGGCATTAACAGTCTTCACCTTTATCTCTTTTAAAGGCCATTGCTCTTTGCACTTTGTTCCAATCTGTTCTGGCAATTTTTTTTTAGATTAAAAATATTAACATCCTCCCTACATATAATTTCTTCTGTTAATATCTGATAACTAGCTTCAAATTAAGTTGACTTGAAAGAGAATTTTAATAATCTCTGGGCCATTTTAAATGTCGTCTGACGAAGAAAAAGAATGGCAGTTCATTTCGAATGTATTACAAATTAATTTGCAAATAAATAATAAATAACTGACAAGCCTGGAAGATATCCATGTCTTAAGCTGAGAAATTTCTTTGTTCCTGCTTAAAATGTTTAACATCAGTTGCAGATATAAAAATATACCAAAATTATTCTGTGCAAATTTTCCTTTCCTTAACAATAAAATTACAATATTCATATTCTAAAACTTCTCTCTCAAAAACCCCTACACATAGTCGCTCTCTCTCTCTCTCTCTCTCTCTCTCTCTCTCTCTCTCTCTCTCTCTCTCTCTCTCTCTCTCTCTCTCGCATGCACACCGATTAGCCAAAACATTATGACCACCTACCTAATATGATGTTGGTCCTCCACGTGCAAGGACCACCCTGCGAGGCATGGATGCTGTTGTTATTTGGTTGTTTTAGGAGCATTAGCAACTAAGGCCATATTGCTCTGGGATATGCGGTGGTCATTTCCTGACCTTTCCACATACTCCGTATTTGGTGGTGACGGGCTCGAACACCGGTCTAATCAAGAAGCGTGTGCTACGCACTGCTGCTCCTTCCCACCTGGCTACAGAGACGCCCTGAGGCAAGGACGCTACAAGATTTCTAAACGTGTCTTGTGGTATCTGATCTAGTGGTACCAACACATAACCAGCAGATCCTTTAACTCCTATAGGATCCGTGGTCGGGATGCCACAGTTCAGAGTTGCTGTTCCAACACAAACCAGAGATGCTCAATCGGACTGATGTCTGGGGAATTTGGTGGTCGAGCAATACCTGGAAGTCTTCCTCATGTTCTGCGAACCAGTCTCAAACAATCCGGGCATTGTGGCATGGGGCATTATCCTGCTGAAAGACAGCACCACCAGAGGGGAAGACCGTTGCCATGAGAGGGCGTACCTGGTGAGCAATGATGTTTAAGTAGGTGGTAGACATCAGACTACATGGCACATGAATGACTGGACCCAGGGTATCCCAGCAGAACATTGCCCAAAGCATGACACTGCTGCAGTAGGCTTGTTTTCGACCCACAGTGCATCCAGGCATCATCACTTCCCGAGGTAGTAAACGACGCACACACACCTGGCTGTCCACATGATTCATCGAACCAGACGACCTTTTCCCAATCATTCAAGGTCCAGTTTCGATGCTCGAGTGCCCATTGTAGGTGCTGTCGCCAGTGAACCGTGGTTAGCAGGGGCACTCGGACTGGCCTGCTGCTACGCAGCTCCATTTTCAGCAGGGTTCGATGTACTGTGTGTGTGTTGTGACACAAATACTCCCATCACCAGCATTCCAATTATTGGCAAGTTGCGCCACTGTCACCCTTCTGTTGCCATGTACCATCCTTGGATGCTCAAGGAGAGCCTTCGCTCACCTCGATCATCGATGAGCCATGGTCATCCAACACTTCACAGGCAGTCCGTGGGTGACCCCTCCCTGGACCACTTTCAGTAGGTCTATAACCACGGCTGACCGTGAGCATCCCACCAGCCATGCCATTTCGGATATGCTCTGACCCAGTTGTCTGGCAATTACAATTTGGCCTTTGTCAAAAACACGCTTAAGTCTGCTGCCTTTCCCATCTGAAGAACAAGAGTAATACTGATTAACAGAGCTCAGTATCAGGTGTTTTTTTATAGTGTGTCCCAAACAGCGCACGTGCCGTACTTCACCTGCAGTTGCTTCAATTTGCATAACAACTTGCTGGTTATGCTTTGGCTCATCAGTGTATATCACAATATTACATACATGAAATGTGGAAGCAAACATTTCAGTGTAACAATATTTCAACACTCACAGTAAAGTTCAATAACCAAACAATCATTTTTAATATTTGATTAAACTGTAAAATTGATAGACACAAACAATATATTTCAGATACAAACAAATACATTTAATGCAAAGTTTAACTATACATAGGCAGTAAATTTACAGTTCTCGGAATGAGTCTGATACAGCATCAGCCAAAAAAAAAAAAAAAAAAAAAACCCTTCCCATTTCACCATCTATTTTCTCCAAATGTTTGTCTAGTCTGCTTTGAATTTATTTAAGCTGTCTACTACAATGACAGATGGAAGTTTGTTCCAGAAATCAATCACACGCTGGCTAAATGCAAATTTCGCACATCCATTCTACAACTGTCTCCCTCAGGCCATTAATCTGGGCAAGAGGAAGAATCCCATCTGCATTGAGCTTGCTCAAACCATTCAAGGCCTTATATAACTCAATAAGATCACCTTGCAGGTGCCTAGTCTCTCAACACTAATTTGCATAACTTAAGCCTTTTTTCGTAAGAGTTATTTTGTTATTTGGTTTTTTTTTTTTTTTTTAAAGAGCATTAGCAACTAAGGCCATATTGCTCCGGGAAATGTGGTGGTCATTCCTTGACCTTTCCGCATCCTCCGTATTTGGTGGTGACGGGCTCGAATCCCAGTCTAATCAAGAAGCGCGTACTATGCACTGCTGCTCCTTCCCACCTGGCTACGGAGGCGCCTTTTCGTAAGACTAACCCTTTGTTCCATTCACTAATCTTGTTGCCCTTCTCTGTACTCATTCCAGCAGCTCTACATCCTTCCTAAAATGAAGCCTCCAGACCTGTACACAGTACTCAAGGTGGGGCCTGGCCACTCTCCTTATACAAGGGGATAACTACATCCTTATCCCTGCTAGAAAAATTCCTGTATATCATTGACAAGACACCATGAGCTACTCTTGCAGACTGTCTGCACTGCTCAGAAAACTTCATATCTGCCTGCACAATTACCCCCAGGTCCTTTTCATCCTCTACCATTGTCAGTGTGGTACCACAAAGTTGATACATTACTCTGGGATTACTGCTTCTCATATGTAGTACTTTACATTTGTCAATGTTAAACTTCATTTGCCACCTCTCAGCCCATCTGCTCAACTTTTCTAGATCCTGGTGCAGCAGTGTACTGTCATTAGTGCCATTAACAACCCTGCCAACCTTCGAATCGTCTGCAAACATTAAGCCTGATATACCATCATCAATATTAATAAATACAGAAAACAACAATCGATCCAACATTGAACCCTGAGGGACTCCACTAATAACATTAGTCCACAAAGAGCAGTGTCCTTTGATTACCACTCTGTTTTCTCCCACTCAACCATCCCTTTATCCACAGCAGCAATTTGCTCCCAATGCCACACTGCTGCAATTTGTACAGCAGTCTTCCATGTGTAACAGTATCAAAAGCCTTCCCAAGATCCAAGTATATGATATCAAAATTTTTTGCATCCAGTTCCTTTGCAACCACATCATAGTAACCAATCAAATTGGTCAGGCAAGACTTCCCCTTAAACCCATGCTGTCATCTAGTTACAAATAAGTGAAGAGGAACTCTCACATGATGAAGCAACAGAGTAAAAGTGCAAATGAAATTGATTTCTGGGTATCAAAAATTCCAATCAAAGTTTGCTTTAAAAAAAGACTGCTTAGCATTAAGTATAAATAATAAAATTAAGTATTTTTAAAAATTACAGTTAATAGTATAATATATAATTATTAACACACGTGTATATATGTGTTTTTCATGTGTGGACTCTGTGGAACACACACACTCCTACTACAGTCTATTAAGAAATGGAGGAATTAGTGAACTACAGTAGCCTATTAAGATATGGAGTAATTAGTGAACTATATATTTTAGACAAGATGGAAATTGATTATATACATTTATATGATTACCCTTGTTTAAAATTAATCTAAAAATCAAAGTGCTCTAATCACCTCATAGACTGCACCTTTGGTGGCCTTCGGTTCACCATCATAGCAGTAGAACTATAGATACTGCCTAAAAACAACTTATATGTCACTCAGAATGTGTGCATAGCCAGATGTTTCAAATATGCACTTATATAAAAGATGGCTGAGTACATTTTGCTAATTATGAATTGGCTTATTTCTTTTGATTAATATGTATAAAAAACGAACTCAATAAAAATTAACATAACTTAACCTTACACAAATCAGACAAACAAACTAGTTTTCATACTACTATACAGATAATATAATATTCTGCAGCCCCAAAAATGTGACCTTAAGAGAGAAAGATAGATAAGGCATTTAGACAGGATACAATTATGCGTGGGCTCCTGATGTAATATACATATACAAGTAATCCTCGTATAACACGGTAGTTTGGTTCCTACAAAATCTCGCATAATGTGAAATTGTGTTATACAGCCTTAGAACCAGAACAAAAAGGGATGTTACGTTCCAAAAGCTAACAAAAATATACCATTTTTTTTTTTATAACTATCAGAAACTTAATTTTTATAGTAGTAATAACTTAATATTTTAACTTTATTTTTATAATAGGAGTAACTTAAATAATAATAACTAAACAAACGTCTTACCTTACAAACTGTGATACTTATAGGTCAGAGATAATGTATGTTCATTTAGTTTTCTTCCTCTTAATCGCTGCTAAGCACAATCTCTTCTGCAGCATCTAGATTTCGTGTACCACCTGCTCTCTTTAAGTCACGATCTACACACTTCAAAGTCAATTTTTCATGGTCTCAAATAAGCACAAGTTCAATAGCACAATACCTAATCCAGGGATCTCCTAACAAAATACAGTGGACCCCCACTTTAAAGATATAAAGCAGAAATTTAACCTTATTACCTTACCAATTAACAAAGTTAAATGATATCTGAAAATCGGAAGAATATTTTCCAGTTAGCAAAATAAATTTACGCTTATGTATATAGCTTAATTAATACATACTGTAATATGTACATACTAATTCATATTTCTGTTCACTGATTTTTTTTTTTTGTTGTTGTTGTAAACTTTAAAACAGTAAAAACAATAAGCAATTAAATAACAAAGAACATGGCTTGCACAAGTTGTAACAAACACAATATGTGCAAGTGAGATGAGGAGTAATGGGTTTCTGAAAATTTGTTTTTTACATGATTGAATATTTCATGGTAGGGGAATCACATTTCACCATAATAATGTGAAAACCAACAGAATTCCAGCTATCAGTACTATAGCAAATACAAGAAGATTGAGTTGACTACCTTTATAATTGATTACAATAAACTGTAAACTGTTTTTATTGTTTTATGCTAGTGACATCCGGAAATGTGCTTGAGAAAAATATCACGAACGTGATAACGACTAGCAAGTCAACAGCAGGGATTCACAAAAAGGAATGGAAATGTAGAAAATGACATCTAACATAATAGCAGGGTTTTCTCAGCACAAAAATACCGTGTTATGCAAGATTTCTCACAATTCTCAAACCATGTTAGAGCAAAACCATATTATATAAGTATCGTGTTTTGCGAGGATTGTCGCAACTCTCAATCTGCGTTAGAGCGAAACTGTGTTGTAGAAGTACCGTGATATACAGAGGTTGCCTGTACATATGTTTTAAAAATCATTTCAAATAATGTGTCCATTTATTTATGAACTGTCTAGAAATCTACAAGTAATTGAAGATTTATAATACAGTAAACTCCCGCTATTCGCGGTCGCCGATTTAATATAAAATGAAACCTAAAAAAAAATGTGAATTTTAACGCACCGTGAATATTTTCCGCCATAAAAAACATGGGCGTGGCTAAAATTATCTTTCCCGGTCAAAACAGCGCTCAGTGGGTGAGGAGAGAGGGGTGACAAACTCGCGAGCGTGGATTTTTCTCGCTAATCCTTGTTCAGTATGTGTTATGCATTTGTCATGGAAGGTTTCGTCGTTTGCTTTTAATTTATAAGTTTATAAATTTATATGCTTACAAAAATGATAAATCTACAGTTTTGCAGTGTAAAACAGACTTTTTCGAGTGTGTTAACGGAAGAAAGAAACTTTATTGCGGACAAGTTCTTTCTAACCCCTACAATATTCGTATTGCAGATGATACGAAGGTTGGCAGGGTTGTCAAGGACACTACTGACACTATGCTACTGCAACAGGATCCGGAAAGGTTGAGCAGATGGGCTGAGAGGTGGCAAATGAAGTTTAACATTGACAAATGTAAAGTACTACATATGGGAAACAGCAACCCCAGAGCAACGTATCAACTCTGTGGTACTACACTGACAGTGGTAGAGAATGAAAGGGACCTGGGGGTGGTTGTGCAGGCAGATATGAAGTTTTCTGAGCAGTGCAGACGGGCAGCAAGAGTAGCTCATGGTGTATTGTCAATGATATATAGGAATTTTTCTAGCAGGGATAAGGAGGTGATTATTCCCTTGTATAAGGCAAGGGTCAGACCGCACCTAGAGTACTGTATACAGGTCTGGAGGCCTCATTTCAAGAAGGATGTAGAGATGCTGGAACGAGTACAGAGAAGGGCAACAAGATTAGTGAATGGAACAAAGGGGTGCTCTTACGAAGAAATGCTTACGTTTTGCAAATTACAGTGTCTGGAGACTAGGCACCGGCGAGGTGATCTGATAGAGGTGTATAAAGCCTTGAATGGTTTGAGCATGCTCAATGCTGATGGGATTCTTCCTCTTGCTCAGAATAATCACCTGAGAGGGCATAAATTCAAACTGAGGAAAGACAGATGTAGGATAGACGTGAGGAAATTTACCTTTAGCCAGCGGGTGGTTGGTTGCTGGAATAGACTTCCATCCCTTGTCGTGGAAGTTGATAGCCTAAATAAGTTTAAGGCTCAGCTGGACAGGTATTTCGAACGAACAGAGGGGTGAAATGGAAGTGGTTATTTTTTATTTATTTATTTTTATTTATTTATTTATATTTTTTTTTTTTTGGCTGATACTGCATAAGCTTGCTTTCTTGCATCAAATGCCTCTACTAATGCTAATGCTAAAAATATGGCTACAAATAACAAGGGAAATGTGAAAAGATCAAAGAAGGTGATGACATTAGCGAATAAAATTGAGTTATTAGACAAAATTTCTAATGGTGGAAGTGTCTCCTCAGTGGCAAAACATTATAAAATCAATGAGTCAACGGTACGATCAATCAAAAAAACGGAAGAAAAAATCCGCCGTAGTGTCCGTGAAAACATGCCAATTGCTTCAAAAATTTGCTCTAACTCGTGATGTTAAATTAGAAAAAATGGAAAAAGCTTTAAATCTGTGGATAGAAGACCGAACTCAAAATAAAATTCCGTTAAGTTCACTCATCATTCGTGAAAAGGCAAACCTCCTTTATCAACACTTTAGCGAAACTGGTGATAACACTGGCAGGATAAGTTTTTTTGCTAGCAAAGGCGCTGGTTTGAAAGATTTGTTTGAAATTTCTAATAAATATTACATTTAATATTAAATTGTTTCTTATTTTCATTTCAATGCCATATGCTTGCATTTCACTATGTACATAGTCATATTATGAAGGTACATATAATACATACATAGACAAAATTTTAGACTAGTTTTTCTTATATATTTTATACTTTGGAACGGAACCCCTTTATTACTATGGGAGACATAACTCCGTATTCGCGTTTTCAGTATTTGCGACATTTCTCAGTAACGTAACCCCCGCGAATAGCGGGGGTTTACTGTACACAACAATAAGAAAACAGCATTTAAAATTGGAAAAGTTTGCACCACTTATGTTCAAATGTCCAATTCCAGCTTACATAACCAAAACTGATTCCAAGATTTCTGATCTACAAGTTGATAAAATTAAATTAAGTGGTAAAAGTGATACATAGCTCATGAGGTTCTGTACTGCATACAAGTCTAAAGGCCTCATTTTAGGAAGGATGCAGAGCTACTGGAATGGGTGAAAAGCAACATGATAGTCAGGAGAACTAAAGGATACTCATCTCTGAGCACTTATTAAAGAGGCTTACTAAGGAAGGATTAGATAAGAGTATGAACAAATGAGGTGACTGTGTGGGTATATTTTTGTTTGGCTGATACTGTATAAACTTGCTTCCTTGCATCATTTTCCACTCCTAATAAATAAACAAATGTGAAGGACATGTACCAAAAAAGCAATGTGTTTTTTTTTTTTTTTTTTAAAGAATCGTGATTTGAATTTAGACAATAATTCACTCTGCTGCCAATCAAGTTAAAATAAGAATAAATTAGTATTTAAAACAAGAATACATTTATTTTTAAAGAGCTTTAAAATTCCACAAAGAAAACAAATAAATACTTACATTTGGTACACTTCGCCTGTATGGTAGTGCTGACTGGGAAATACCCTTTCTGAAATGGGAGGAAAAAACTAAGTCTGATTGCACAGCTTTAATTTAATTTTTTTTTTTAATTGAGCACAGAATGATATAATTTAAGAAAAGATACTACCTAATATAGGTTATAAACAGAATTAAGATTAATTTTATAACAAAAATCTATGCAGCCAGTTCCTAAAAAGGGTGACAAATCCCTCCCACAGAAATATCGTCCCATTGCAATTACTTCTACTCTTTCTAAAGTAATGGAGAAATCAGTTAACTGCCAACTCTTAAACTACCTAGAAACCTTCCATCTGATCAATGATCGCCAGTATGGATTCCGTCAGTGTCGATCCACCCATTTGTGGACTAATTCAATGGAAAGGTTCGGTGAAACACAAGTAGTTGCCCTTCACATCTCAAAGGCTTTCGATCGTGTTTGGCATAAAGGTCTTCTAAACAAGCTTCCATCTTATGGTTTGCCAACTGTTTTTTGTAATTGGTTATCCAGTTTTCTCTCTAATCGCTCACTGAGGGTGATGGTAGATGGCTCTCTCTCTGTCTTCTAACTTCTCCACTAATGCCGGTGTCCCCCAAGGTTCAGTTCTTTCCCCTACTCTTTTCCTCTTGTATATTAATGACCTTCTTCCATTGACTGGAAATCTTATCCATGGTTTTGCCGATGATGGCACATTGCATTCCACTTTCCATTTTGAGAAGCCTTGCCCTGCTCAATCAGCTTCAACTTCTCGAAAGTCTGCTACCAATTCCTTAAATGCCGATCTTTAGGTAATTATCCAGTGGGTCCAAGACAACTTAGTTGATTTCAACCCTACTAAAACTCAGTCTTGTCTTATATCTCGCAAAAAGTATTGTTCTGCTCCTAGGATTATCTTTGGTGACACTCCAATTTCTAGGCAAAATGATATATCTCTTTTGGGGATTACCCTGACTTCTAATCTCTCTTGGCACAAGCACAGTACAAATATTGCTTCCTCTGCATCTAAAAAACTTGATTTTCTCTTTCGCTCTCAGTGTTACTTTTCTTCCAAACAGCTGCTCACTCTGTATAAATCACAAATCCACCCTGCCATGGAATATTGTTCCCACATCTGGGGTGGTGCCCCCAAAACCTCTCTCAGGCTTCTTGATTCCATTCAGAAGAGGGCAGTTAGGTTAATTAACGATTCATCTCTAACAGAGTCTCTCCACTCGCTTTCTCATAGACACTGTTTCTGCTGCATGCCTCTTCTACAGATACTTCCATGGGCACTGTTCTTCTGAATTGGCTTCTATAATTCCCGATCTCTCTTTCAAAACAGTATGAACACATGCCATCTACATCCATTTACTGCCCAACTTCAAACTCACAGAACCAACTTTTCATCTTCCTCATTTATTCATTCAACAGCTTTTCCTGGAATAATCTTCCTTCATACATATTTCCTGAAAATTACAGTCTACAGAAGTTCAAGTCCAATGTCAACAAATAAATATCTTTTTTCGTCTTCTTAACCTCTAACCCAAGCACGGTACTAAGTACTATAGGTTCTAATACCTCTCGTGTTTGGGGTTTACATAAAAAAATAAATAAATCAACCAAATACTGGGTGTTTCCCAAAGATACGGCATAATTTCAGCATGTGATTTCTGCAGCAATTTTGAGTACAAAAAGTTCATATAAACATGGGTCCAATTCTAAATAATCAAGAGTTATGCATGTTAATAGATTCTCTGCAAGGCACCATTGCAAATCACACAACATGATTAAATGCAGTCTGACAAAATGCAATGTGCAGAGGAGTGCCGACCCTCTGTGTTCCGCTGTTACTTTCAAGATGGGGAGTTTGCACGAGACATCAAGCAGGAAAGACATGCTGCAGAGGTCCACTTGATTAGTAGATAGAGGAAGGTGCCTTGGTGAATGTCTGTACCAAATTTCAAGCTCAGCAGAGAATATAATCATGGATACCAGCATTTCAAAGGTAAGTACTCATATAAGCACATAGGAATTACAAGGTTAGTGAGTTTGTTGTATTATTTTTAATGTATTTGGCTATTTCTGGGCTGGTTTTCATCATTTCACATTCACTATGATAATTGCCATAATGATAGTTTACTGGCAATTGGTACTTTTTCTGAGCCCAGAACTTCACAAATACACTGAAAGGAAAGAATTCATGGAATAACCATGTTCCTGGGCAATGCAACCGCACATAATTTGATATTTACCTGTGTGAGGAGGGAAGCATATAATTTGTTTTCCTTATCTACTTGGTTGGGTTTTTTTTGCCAGTGCAGCAAAAGCCTGTGGCTTCATTGCACTATATGGGAAATACTATTACATGACTTTTTTTTAAAAAGAAAGGTCAAACTACAAATAAGTATCCTGACAAACACTTGATAATCTTAACAGGGCTATAAAACAAAAAAGGATGGCTCTAAGGCAGGTTGCTGTGTAAATGGGTAGTCTGAATAAATTCAAGGAAGAACTACACAAATTACTGGAGAGAAACGGACAGTTTCTCTCCAGTAATTTGTGATTTCTCACCATCACCAGAATTAAGCCTGTAAATTAAACTGAAACTTATACAAGAAGCCAATAGGATAGATCAAAGTAAAACGAATATCCAAAGGAATACATCCCTTTATCTACAATACTAAAAAAAAAAAAAAACAAGTGTTTGATACCGGAGCAGCGATAAAAACAGGAAATGAATTTGTGATGCAAAACAGGAGCTTGAAACAGAACGTTGGGTGGTACCAACAATGTGTGCATCTAATTTGCCAACAATCAGGTCCAACTTTGCAAGAAAAGGAAATAGCGACTTCAAATGCAGCATTTACTGGCTCCAAAGATTTAACACAGGAATAACTTAGTTTTACAAAATGTTTGTAGTTTGTTATTTGGTTTTTAGGAGCATTAGCAACTAAGGTCCTATTGCTCTGGGGATATGCGGTGGTCATTCCCTGACCTTTCCGCACCCTCTGTATTTGTTGGTCACAGGTTCGAACCCTGGTCTAATCAAGAAGCGTGTGCTACGCACTGCTGCTCCTGCCAATTGGAGGGGCCAAAATGTTTGTAGTGGGTTTGGACAAAGTTGACAAAGAAAAGACTACAGACTGGTTGTGTTCTGTATAGTCCATTCCTGAAAATTATGAGGCAAAGGATATTTTTAATCTTGATGAAACTTATTTTATAATTTGCTGCCAAACAAAACATTTGCTGTTCAAGGAGTCTTGTCATTGTGGAAAATTAAGTAAACAAAGAGTCACTGTTCTGTTACGCTGCAATTCAGATGGCAGTACAAAACTACACCCACTTGTGATTGGTATGTTTTCCAAGCCAAGATGTTTTAAAGAACCAACTTCACCGTGATTATGATGCCAATAGAAGTGTTTGGCTTATGGTCTAAATTTTTCAGTCTTGGTTATCAAAAGTTGATAGAAGAATGGCTTCAGAAAAAAAGGAACATTTTGATGATTTAGAAATATACAGCTGTTGTTGTTGTTATTATCTCCCTATGCAGCCACTGGATCAAGGCATTATTTATAACCTTAAGAGAGCATATAAAACCTGCCTGATGAGGTACTTGATCTTCAACACAGGAGGGAACAATTGCAGCCAAATTGGAATGTCTGGGATGCTATCCGTAATACTGCTTGGGACAGTATTGCTTCAAGTATAATAATCAACTGCTTCAGAACGAGTGGCTTTGGAGAGAATATCATCGAAAAACATAGTCCAGCAGAAAAATGTGATAGCAACATCGAGGAATGTAGGAATTTGAAGGAGCGTACAGATTTTGTTGGCAAATTTGAAGTTTGTGAAGGTGGATGATGAAGTTGCAGTCTATATTCAGTTAAGGGTACAGCATTCCAACTGCATTCACTCTTAGCAGTACGGCAGTGATTGACAGGGCGAGACTGCCCACTGTTTCCCCCCCATTCTCATCATACATTCCAGGGAATGGTCTGGAGATCATTTCACCATTTGCATTTTCGATTGCTTGTGACGTATTTTTTGGTTTGCCCTGGATGAGTGCGGGTGTCCCATCCAGACTGTGTACCGACTGTCGGCAAAACGACAGTGACTGACAGGAGACTCAGCGCAGTTTCCCACCCTCTTCTCGCCATACATTCCAGGGAAGGGTCACATGATCTCCAGAACATGAGGAAAAGGCATAGGTTATGAACTTCGATATTCGGAATGTCACATGATGCAGATGAGACAGTATTTAAATTCTATACAGTGGGACCAAATGATGTTGTTACCAACAGCAAATTTAAAATGGAAAGAATTCAAAGAAATAATCTTGAAAGCTACTATAATTTTCATACCAACTAAGAAATATTGTTCAAGATGTAGGCCTAAATGGATGTCAGATGAACTAATTAAACATGTGGCAGAGAAGAAAAATGCATGGGATACATATAAATTAACAGATGACACAGAAGCCTATAGTAGATATAAGCTGGTCTGTAACCAAGTCACAAAGGAGGTTAGGCAGGCAAAGCCAGATTACGAGAAATCTTTGGCAAAGGACGCAAAGAAAAACAGCAGAGTTCTTTACTTATGTAAACTCTAGAAAGAAGGTGGATGAATCAGATTGGTCCACTTGATCCTGCTCATGTAGCTAACAAACTAAATGAATATTTTGCATCTGCATTCACACATGAAGAGTTATTCAGGGAGGGAAATGCCAGTGGTGTATTAAACTCTGGCAGTAAGCTAGATAATCTTGTAATAACAGAGTAAAATTGTTGAAGATAAACATAAGAAAGGCACCTGGGGTGGATGGAATCTATCCAGTTATATTAAAGGAGGCAGCAAAGGAAGTGAGCAAACCCTTAGCCATAATTATGAGAGCTTCCTTGGACTCAGGGAATTTGCATATTTCTAGACCCAGACTAGAAATATGCAAATGTAACCCCAATTCACAAAGGAGGATCAAAGGGGGAGACAGGAATTACAGACCTGTAATTACATGTGTCTCCATTAATTTCGCTGGAACTTCTGTTCCAGGGAAATTAATGGAGGCACTCGTTAAAGAAGCATTACAGGATCATCTAGATAAGACTCCATTTATAGCTCGGTCACAGCATGGGTTTCTTAAGGGGAAATCTTGTCTAACCAATTTGATTGGATACTATGATGTAGTCACAAAGGAACTGGATGTAAAGAATAATTTTGGTATCACATATTTGGATCTTAGAAAGGCATTTGATACCGTTGCACATGGAAGACTGCTGCCCAAATTGGAGGCGTGTGGCATTGGAGGCAAATTGCTGCTATGGATAAAGGGATGGTTGAGTGGGAGAAGAGAGAGTGATAATCTATGGATACTGCTCTTCATGGACTATGTTATTAATGGAGTTGCCCAGGGTTCAGTGTTGTGTCCACTGTTATTTTCTGTACTCATTAATGATATTGATGATGGTATATCAGGCTTAATGACCAAGTTTGCAGATGATGTCACTACGGGTTGTTAGTGATAATGACAGTACACTGCTGCAACAGGATCTAGAAAAGTTGAGCAGATGGGTTAAGAGGTAGCAACTGAAGCTTAATATTGACAAATGTAAAGTACTACATATGGGAAGCGATAATCCCAGAGTAATGTATCAACTCCATGGTACCACAAGACAGTGGTAGAGAATGAAAAGGACCTGGAGGCAATTGTGCAGGCAGATATGAAGTTTTCTGAGCAGTGCAGACAGTCTGCAAGAGTAGCTCATGGTGTCTTGTCAATGAAATACAGGAATTTTTTCTAGCATTGATAAGGACGTGATTATCCCCTTGTATAATGCAATGGTCAGGCCACACCTTGAGTACTGCATACAGGTCTGGAGGTCTCATTTTAAGAAGGATGTAGAGCTACTGGAATGAGTACAGAGAAGGGCAACAAGATTAGTGAATGGAACAAAGGGTTGCTCTTACAAAGAAAGGCTTAAATTTTGCAAATTACAGTCTGGAGACTAGGCAACTGCAAGGTGATCTGATTGAGGTGTATAAAGCCTTAAATGGTTTGAGCATGCTCAATGCAGATGGGATCCTTCCTCTTGCTCAGCATAATCACCTGAGAGGGCATAAATTGAAATTGAGGAAAGACAGTTGTAGGATAGATGTGTGGAAGTTTGCCTTTAGCCAGCGGTTGGTTGATTGTTGGAACAAACTTCCATCTGTTATAGAAGTTGACGGCTTAAACAGATTCAAGGCAGAACTGGAGAAACATCTGCAGCGAGTGAATGGGTGAAATGAGAAGGGGGTGTGTGTTTTTTTTTTTTTTTTTGGCTGATGCTATATAAACTTGCTTTCTTGCATCATTGGCCCTTGCTAATGTCACACAGTCAGTGTTCTCACCAGGATCTATCAAAAGGCAAATTAAATTCACCACCTGGTGTATTTAACTGACCGCCCAGCTAAAATTTAAGCAATTCTTGCACTACTGTATGGTACTGATCTCAATCAACATTAATTAAAACATACTATGCGATCGATGTCAATGCGACAGGGGCATATACTGTTAAATTACACAATTAATTTTTGCTGTGGATCACTTTTTATAATATTTTATTTTATAAAATATTTTATAAAATTAAATATTAGTCACATTTTATAATATTGCAAAGTATTACACTTTCCCACCCAGCTACTTCATCATTCTACCCAACTGGCAAAATTTTCTGGGGAGAACACTGATGGTGTTCCTATTTCTTTGTTTCTGATTGGCTGGATCAGGAATGCATAATTTTCTACAGTGTTTTTGTATGTCTTTGTTGTGTGTATGTGAATGCCTTCATGTTTTGTTGCTGTGACTTTTTTCCATTCCTCAAAGGTACATCAGAGATATAAAAGTGGGCAGTTCAGAAGATTGATTGATTGAGGACATCGCACTGGCTAGGTGAGTGCTTTTCTGAACTCTTATTTTATTTATTTACTTTTTTCATGTGAATTCATCTAGTAATGTACAGCCACAAAAACAGCAGCCCTGAATGGAAAGGAAAAAAAAAAAAAAAAAAAAAACATTTCTATTATTGGCATGCAACAGCAATTCTCGTTAATGATTGAGAAATCGTCTAGTAATGTAAGGGCGAGAAGAATCAGTGGTTGCATATGGTGTTAATTTTTATTATTTGTTTCTAAAAAAATTCCAGTTGGCCATTTCTTTTTCTTCATTTCAGCACTCGACATATTGTGATGTCATGTGACATCCGCCATGCAATCAAGAACAGGGGAAATGTAGTGAGTGGGCAGTCACAACCTGCCAATCACCGTTTTTCCCCTCTTCTGGCTGCCATTTTGGAGGGTGTGCACCTATCTCTAAATCTTTAACTTGTGCTGTATTTAAAAAGCATATTGGGCAAAAACTGTGCAAACATCTTTAAATTACATTAATTAAAAAGGCAATGGTTTGAATGTCTTCTTTTATATTAAGATTGTAATTCTTTTTCTGCAATACTAAAATATTGAATATAACAAAATATATACTGTACAATATTTTCATCTTTAAAAAAATGTTATTCCTATTACTAGTATTTTGTTTTTATTTTTTAAATTTTATTATTAATTCAAATTAAATTTATTTTTCATTTATTTTTGATATTATTCTTAGATATATAACATGTATCAAAAAAAAAAAAAAAATTCTGACACTTTTACAGGACAAACTCAGTCTGTCTTATATCTCGCAAAAAGGATTCTTCTGCTCCTATGCTTATCTTTGGTGACACTCCGATTTCTAGGCAAAATGATATATCTCTTTTAGGGATTACCCTGACCTCTAATCTCTCTTGGCACAAGCACATTACAAATATTTCTTCTTCTGCATCTAAAAAACTTGATTTTCTCTTTCGACGTTACTTTTCTTCCATACAGCTTCTCACTCTGTATAAATCGCAAATCCGCCCTGCCATGTAATATTGTTCCCACATCTGGGGTGGTGCCCCCAAAACCTCTCTCAGGCTTCTTGATTCCATTCAGAAGAGGGCAGTTAGGTTAATTAATGATCCATCTCTAACAGTCTCTCCACTCGCTGTCTCATAGGCTTACTGTTTCTGCTGCATGCCTCTTCTACAGATACTTCCATGGGCACTGTTCTTCTGAATTGGCTTCTATAATTCCCGCTCTCTCTTTCAAAACAGTCCGAACACGTGCCGCCAACATCCATTTACTGTCCAACGTCAAACTCACAGAACCAACTGTTCATCTTCCTCATTTATTCATTCCAGTGCCGTTTTCTGGAACAACCTTCCTTCATACTTCTTTCCTGAAAATTACAGTCTACAGAAGTTCAAGTCCAATGTCAACAAACATCTTCTTTCGTCCTCTCAACCCAAGCATGGTACCAAGTACTATAGGTTCTAATACCTCTCGTGTTTGGGGTTTACATAAAAAAAAAAAAAAAACCTCGTTATTACAAAACGGGAAAATTTAGTTCCTTTCAACTTTGTATTAACAAGATTTAATTGTGTGTGTATATATATATACACACACACACACATATATATATATATATACACCAGTTTATATATATATAAACTGGTACTTTTCTTACCTACTTAAAATTTCAACTTTTTATTATCGCGAACCTTAGCATTTTTTAAACACATTGGGAAATAAAAGGAAATACGGATTATAATTTAACTTGATACCCTTTAGGAATTAGATGAATATTGAGAGAGAATTTTAATCTCACTGTACGGTATTTAATGAAATATTTATATAACTTAGTAACAAATTAGTAATGTGGAACGATTTCGACAAAACTTCTAAATTCCAATTGTGGCACTTTCCATTATGTGCTCTACGTCGAAGCCAACATTCGGCTTTCTAAACCCAGCCTTGAAATGACACTGAAAGGAATTTCTGAGGGGAAAAAATAACACAACGACTTTTAAAATAAAAGAAAACATTAATTACAAACAATTAAAATAAATCACTGAACAGATAATGTAAATAAAATCAGACTGAAACATGGAACATGCTATGCACTTAAGCCTAAATTAAGGAAGTCTTTTGAGTAAGCTAAACTGCATTAAGCAACACAAGCTAGAAAATGAACCAACATATCAAAATATATTTCGGCGCAAAACAGTTCCACAATGCTACTTAAAATTGAAGCTTCAACTGAAAAATAAAATACTTTTAATATACCTACCCAGGCGCATGCATTCGACCCATGGTTGGAAAAATATAAAAGAACACGTTGAAAATACTTTCCAGAACTCTCAACTATTAACTATTCTGTTACCGCTAGATGGAGTATTGTAGTGGCAACAAAAAAAATTCTCAATATTATTTATTTATTTTTGTTTGTATTTCTTTAATTGAATAGATTAGTTGCTGTTGTCGTTGTTGCAATAGTAGGATTTTAGGAGCATCAGCAACTAAGGTCATATTGCGTGTGTTGTGTGGTCGATTTTCTGTTTTCAGGACGAAACACCCGAGTTTCCGGGAGAAAAAAACCATGTTACCGTCGCATGGAACCGACTAAATCAGCCAGGTTGTGAAAAAGCCTCATAAAAATTACTCACGCCATCGGCGGGACTTGTACTTAAGTCTTTTTTTCGATCCTGTGTGGGGAGGACGGCGATTCTATCAAATGTGCTACCCACGAGAACTTAGTATACATGCTCCTGTTCTTACTCTTAGTTACCCTAACACAGTCCATGTATTTGCATGTTCCTTGAGAACCTCAGCAGGCCTTGAATTCCTCAACACCATGCTTTACAGCCTGCTGATCGTTCCAATAGAAGCCGTGCAGGAATCACTTTCACCTGTTCCTGAGGAAATTCTTAATGCAATCTCGCCTACAGAATATCTGATAATGAAGACCTAGAAAATCTAAGTTGGAGCCGTTAATGATCACAGGAAACAATGTGGCTCATCAGAACCGTGGAGCGACAAGTCGCGCTGCATATTATTTCGGTCTGTCTGATGTACCGACATATTTCGGTATGTAAAGTGTAAAGTGTATTTAGGGTCAGACGGCCCCATCTCCGCGTAGTTTACATTGTGGTGTGATACAGTTCGCTGTAAAAGCCAGAGATTTAAAAGCGTGTGGATCTTGGAATGTGTATTGTCATGTACCTTTGTTCTTCTGGCCATTTAGCCGCCAGACCTCTACTGAGGCCCGACGTTGCCCGCACTTCGCCGCGTGGAGGCAGACCAGGTACCTAATAGTTTGTATTTACTCTGGCAGGTCCTGCCACCTAATTTCCTGAGATTTCAGTGGGTAGGACCTTGAAAAAAAAATGAAAAAAAAGTAAAAAAATAAAAATAAAAATAAATTAATTAATCAATATATATACATAATAAATAAATAAAAATAAAAATAAATAAAAATAAATATAGTGATTATTTAATAATCGATTGCATGGGGAGAGCGCTTGAACTCTGAGAGGCCAAAATGTGAGCGAGAAGTAATTTGGACAAAGTTAGATTTTGACGTGTGGGGCGTACGCTATGGTGAAGATAGAGAGGGGAAGAAGACTGAAGGCTGGGGGGGAGAAAGACAGAAAGATGGGATCAATAGTGAAGACGACCCCAATCAGA